>NC_077222.1:105954274-106035512 GCF_024763615.1 Phlebotomus papatasi | reverse complement strand
GATTTTCTTTTTTTCTAGTTTTTCTTCGTACTCTGCGAATTTTTCCAAGTTTCCAATTAGTTTCAATTTATTATTTGAATTTCAAATTTAATTATGAGTTTTTATTTAACTCGTACTTCATTCATTAACTATACACTTGAAAATAGTTTTCTTATTCCAACTTTATTTACACAAAATCGTATTTCTACTCTTGAAGTTAATAATTAAATTCTTGACCATTTTCCCACACTCTCAGGGACCTTTTCTTGCCTTTCAAACGATGGAAATCTCATGGATTTTCCAGTAAAGTCTGATAGAGACAAAATGGGGCACGGGATGGTGGGAAATGGGCAGAATATAATGCATACAGCTTTATTTTATGTATATGTAATTTTATCACCGTAAATGACTATCTGAATGGAGTGATTGGAGACCAAGACATACCCTTAGATAATTGTAAATGTTTGATATAATAATTAGTATTGAGATACAGACACAACTGCTCGATAATCCAGCTGAACCAGTCTGCATTGCTTCAGGACGTTCTCCTGCAACAGAGATGTAGGAAATATAGGGAAAATTCATCATCAAAATAACTGAGAGAATGCCTTAGCAATATTGCTGGCAGATTGTGTTGGAGATTGCTTAAATTGGGGGGTGGGGGGTTCGTAGAATTTACAATTGATATCTAAAACCACAGAGAGGATGGGTGAATTCTTGAATGGAGAGGAAGTGGATATAATGGAATTTGTATGTTGCATTTCTCACAAGCGGTCAATAGATTTATATCGTCAAATTTCTCAAGCTTATGCAATGTTTGGGTAATGACTGAAGTGCAGTCATATTCAATAAATCTACTTGAGGGGAGATGTTTTCTTTGGCACACACTGAATACTGCATAGAAAAGCATACAAGGGACTTTTCTCTGGCATCATCAACTTCTGCCATTGTCGCTTTGGGGGAAAATGCACAGAATAGCTTATACATAGAGGGGTATGTCAATTTTCCTTTACATAGCTCTCGGCAATTATTAGAACTCGACAGCAAATGCAAAATTTTCATTGAAAACTACATGTTC
Organism: Phlebotomus papatasi; assembly: GCF_024763615.1. Lineage (NCBI taxonomy): Eukaryota > Metazoa > Arthropoda > Insecta > Diptera > Psychodidae > Phlebotomus > Phlebotomus papatasi. The sequence goes on along the minus strand of NC_077222.1, from coordinate 106,034,455 downwards.
CTTTCTGGACAGGAATTAATTGAATTTAATATATTTAATTTCTTTCTCAAACCTACTGGATACATTCATCCTTATCTTTGTATGCTTATTCTTCTCTTCAGCTTCACAATAAATTGAATTTTGATTTTGAGTATGAACAAGAGGATGAAAATATTGTTTTCACGAAATTTTCACAATCCAAAAGGCTCACCGGGGTATAATTGCATAATTTAAACCTATTGTTGATTAAATGAAATTTAATTACAGCCGGGATTTAATGTTTTTACTACTTTTTACTTATTTCTTTTTTTATATATTCAAATTTTGGTAGAAAAATGGTTCAAAAACGTTCTGATATATTTAAAAATTTGTTAATCAAAATTTTCGTACACTAGAAAAGATTGAAGTCAAGGGGTAGATAACTGTGCCGATCTTCCTATCTTTTGTAAAAATTGTTCAGATTTCTGGTTTTGGCATTTCGATCTTGTGTCGACCTATCGATCTCGTCCCAGTCAGTCGATTTGTCAGAATTTCCACAGAATTTCCACAGAATTTCTGTATATGTACATTAAAATTTACCACTGGAATTGTCTGTGGAATATTTATGATGTTATACGAGTTTAAATAGTCTGCGGTCTTTAATGGGCTATAAGCCAATAAGACCTTATAGGTAAGGTGGAAAAAAAAAAAACGAGTTTAAATGAACGGTATATTTCATAAGAGTGAATTGACACCTGCAGTTTCTTCGCTAAAATTGTGCGGATCTGCCAATTATTACATGCAATCTGTCGATGTCAGAAAAAATTGTGCCGATCTGACAATTTCAAGCTCCTTATTGGCACAATTTTGTTGATCGCCGCTCATGATTCACCCTGAGAGCCATTATTCACCACTTGATTAAAGCTCTAAATTTATATCATTTTTAAGTACGGCCTGTATATTTTTTGTAGTAAATATGACGATTTTAATAAATTTTTAAAGAGAATAATACGCCAATTTCAAACACGTTTTTCTGGCTTAAAAATTATGTACCTATCATTTTAATATTTAAAGAAAAAAAATAAAAAAAAAAGTAAAAATAAAACTAATTTTGTAAAACATATTTCAAGCCTTTCAAACCATAAGTATATTTACTGTAAATATTAGTAAAAAAAAAATGTTTCGAGTTCAATTGCCACACGGCTTGGAAACATTTCGACTTCTTCAGGCACGTTTAATTCAAATACCAAGATCTTTTTGAAAAACTTGCGGAATAGCGATTTTGAAGAAAAATGGCTCTTTTATAAATTGAATGAAAATGGGGAAAATGGCACTTAAGCCTTTAAGGACGAGTGGGACACAGGTGTACCAAAACCGAAAATTTTCTTCTCGACTATAGAAAGTTATAAAGTTCTCTAAAAATAGTCACAAAAATGTTTTTTGTATTTGAGACACCGGTGTCGCACACATCCTAAAGGGGGTTAACCAAATAAACCTGGAAAAATAGAAAAATGCCGAATTATCAATCAGGAATGTATAGTTTTACTTGACAAATCTTTAAAAACAAGATTCTTAGAAGACAGTTATGTAATTCCCATTTAGTCTATTTATTATAGGTAACGAAAATAATCAAAAGATAATAAAATATTAAAATGAAAAATTCTGCATGTCTATTTTGTTAGAAAGAGAAAATCTCCTAAGTGTTCCTAGTGCTATCTGTTGAGGAATTCTCAAGATACCACAAGAAGTGTTTAGTTCCTTCATCGCCCGCAGCAAACACCGATCAGTTCCATTTTCATACTTATTAGAAAGCACTTTTTCTTCAAGGACCCCTAACTAGTTAGCACAAACTTTGCAAAAATATGCTTGGAACTGCTTTTTCAGATATTTATGTTCACCGGGTAATTCAAATAATAAATAAATAATAAATATATTTAGGGAAATTTTACTTCGGAGTACGTTGAATTTTAAACAGAATTAAATTGAAGCAAATATGACTTAATTTACTATGGTTTCATCTAGTTCTATCGTGGCTACATAGGCGAATAAAAAATCATTGGACTCGCAAAGTTTCATGATCGTATTTGTCGATAAATCGGATATTATTTTGCTTCAAATTTCCAATTGTAAATTTCATGAAAATCACGTAATATAATGCATAATCACATTAAAACTAAGACAAACCATGGCAAATTTGAGGGTATTTGCTTCATTTGATAATCATAATCAAACATGAAAAATTACAAGAAACTTTTTTCAAAAGTTACTGCCGCCCGAATTAAAAAGTAGCCTGATCTTGAAAAAGCCCGAATTTTAGCAATAGTCTACTGAACGTTAATTTCGAGAATTGAATGCCAGGCGAAGGTGGTCAATTTCCGAATTCGCTGGCCTACGAAAAGTAAAATCGTATACGTAGAAACGTAAAAACGTTTAGAAAACAAAACTTTTTCCATTTTGACATTTGTTTTCGGAGAAGTGGTATGATGTACCAGATAATCTGTATAATAAATGGATACATTATTATATCAATTATTCTCATAAATTCGATATCAATCTCGCACCAAATCTTAGTTTCAAAACTGAAAAAACTGTTCCTAATACCGAAATTAAGCAATTTTGAAACCTTTTTCAACAATGTAACGTTTGAAAGTTTGTCCAAATTGTGGTCCTTTTTCGATAGTTAGGCAAACTTTCAATTATATGAGAACTTACATGCCATTATCAGTATTCATCAGGAACCTCTGAATGTCACTTTGAGGGCAATTAAGAGTCTTAATTTGACAACAGAGAACTTGTGCATTTGCGTCTTGAGAGATATCTAAGGGGTGTTTGATAACCACAAAGACTGAAATGACAATCCTCGTGGTTTGCCAGAAGATGGTGTAGTTTGTATCACGTCATGGGATGTTCCATGCATTTTCCCAAGATCACGTTCATAACACATGCCCTCAAGTGCCGCACACCCTGATTGGGAGTTATTGAGTGCTGCGTGTGAGGTACTTGAGGGGTGGCAGTGGCTCCATGTAATTAGGTGACACTGGGAGTATGAGTCAGGGACTCTGTACTGAGGTGGTTTGGGAGTTGGGAACGGATCTCTGGGTAGGATGATGAATGTGATGGGGATGTTGGGAGTTTTGAGATGAGGAATTGTACACAGAGAGTGAATATAAGCATACCATTGAGGACGTGCACTCGAACACTCGCCACATCCGCATTTGATGGGCTGCACGAGTATTTGCCGGAGTCGGTGAGCTCAGCATCCTGGATGAGTAGGTAGGAAGTTGTTACTTCACCCTTTTCAGTGATTACAGAGACACCGCCTCGTGTTGAATCGTAACTAATTACCTGGAAAATTAAATGTGTTTTGTGCCATGTCATTACAGTGAATGCTGAAACATCTTCCTAAGAACATTCATGACTGAAATATTAATTTTTAACATTCCCACAGGATTTTAAAGATCCTTTCTTTAAAATCTGTCCCTCCCTTCTCTCTCTACAAACTTTTTTTTTGGGATAGCACAAGGATAGCAATTTTTTCACTTTTCTCTCCTTTAATTTTCCTTTTAGGACTAATATTTCATGGTATTTCAATGTTTTTTCTCACTTATTGACCAAGGTGAGTTGAATGTACGAGATTTATTGCACATGCTTTTGTCCCAACATTTATAATAATTCGGCGAAAAGATCCTTGAATGAATGGGCAATTTAATACAGGTCATTTTACATCGTAAGGACAAATTTTTTCCAGTCGTTGGCTCATTCATTTTCCAGATGGGATAAACTTTTAACCATATTTCATTGCTTTAGTAGAACTCAACAATTTTTACAAAGAAGACAATATATAGTAATCATTTGAGAAATAATCAGAAAAAAATAAATTGAGTGAGAATATGGGAAAATATGAAGTGTTCGAAGATAGAGTGTGTGCGAAACATGAAAGCCTTCCCCTAAGCCTAGAGGGCTAGCATGTGGCCTCTATAGCTCAGTTGGTAGAGCACTCGTCTGGTTAACGAGAGGTCTCCAGTTCGATTCTGGGTGGAGGCAGGAATTTTTCCTAACTCCTCTGAGAAAAAACTGGATGATTTGAGTGTTATTTGCTCTGATTGACGATTTCCCTCTACATAAATACAATTAACATTGAACTAAAGTTCGTAAAATTCTCACAACCTTCCCCTAATGTTTGAAATCAGGTTTTTATAATTTGTAATTTTGTAATTTGTATCCCTCATAATTCTGGTGCTTTGAAAATGTTTAAGTTTAAGAAGTCAATTCATATATCCTTTAATTTGTATTTAGAACTCTTGAAACGTATGGGAGAAGTTGTTGAGAAAGTTGAGAAGTTGTTAAGAACCCTGGAAGACTGGAAAAGGCTTGAAAATTTGAAAAACTTGTGAATATTCTGTGAATGTTTAGGATTTCAGGAAGGGTTATGAGCCCGAAGAAACGCTTGGATACCTTGAGAAGTCTACTGTATGTTAATTTCGAAAATTTTATGCCAGTCGAAGGTGGTTAAAATTCCAAATTCGTTGGCCTACGAAAAGTAAAATTGTATACGTAGAAACGTAAAAACGTTTAGAAAACAAAACTCTTTCCAATTTGACATTTGTTTTCGAAAGAAGGGAAGGTGCCTCGGATTTAGGAGAAGTGGTATGATGTACTAGATAATCTGTGTTATAGGAACCTGTTATCTGTGCTTAGGAACTCAAAGGAACGCTTGGATATTTCGAGAAAGCTTTGGAATCCGAAGACTACCTGGATGTGTTATGAATGCTTAGGAACCTGAAGGAACGCTTGGATTTTTTGCTAAGGCTTGGGACACTGAAAAATACTTGGATACCTTTGAAAAGCTTGAAGTCCGAAGGAAAGCTTGGCTATCTTAAGAAGGCTTGGGAACCCGAAGAACGCTTGGATATCTTGAGAAAGCTTGAGAATCCGAAGAATTTTTACATATATTGAGAAGGCCTGGAACACCGAAGAATGCTTACATATCTTAAAAAGGTTTGGGAAACCGTAGAACACTTTGATATCTTAAGGGGGCTTGGAAACCTAAAGAAGATTTCCATTTGAATATCTTCAGAAAGATTAACCGGAAGAACGCTTGGGTATCTTGAGAAGACTTAGGAACCCGAAGAATGCTTGGGTATCTTAAGAAAGCTTGGAAAGCAGAAGAACGCTGGAATATATTAAGAACGCTTGGGCATCTTGAGAACAATTGGTAGCCTTGAGAACTCTTGGAAACCTGAAGAATGTTTGGATATCTTTAGAGAGCTTGGAAACCCGAAAAGAAAGCTTGGATATCTTAAGAGGGCTTCAGATCCTGAGGGAATGCTTGGATATTTTAAGAAAGTTCCGGAACTCGAAAAACGATTGGATATCTTGAGAAAGCTTGAGAATCTGAAGAACGCTTGGATATCTTAAGAAGGCTTAGGAACCCGGAAAACGCTTGGGTATCTTAAAAAGGTTTGGGAATCCGAAAAACGTTTGGATATCCTGAGAAAGCTTGGAAACTCAAAGAAGATTTGGATATTTTGAGAATGCTTGGTAAGCAGAAGAACGCTTGAACATATTAAGAACGCCTGGACATCTTAAGAGCGATTGGTAGCCTTGAGAACTCTTGGGAACCATTAGGAACCTGAAGAATGTTTGGATATTTTTAGAAAGTTTGGAATTCTGAAGAGAACGCTTGGATATTTTAAGAAGGTTTTAAAACCTGAAGATTGCTTGAATTCGGACGTCTTAAGAACGATTGGTAACCTTGAGAACTCTTGAGACCCCAAGGAACATTTGGATATTCTAAGAAAGTTTTGATGTCTTAAAAATGACTGGGAACCTGAAGAAAGTTTGGATATCTTGAGAAGGCTTGAGAATTGGAAACTTTTGGAAATCCAATGAAAGCTTAAATACCCTAGAAATACTTGGAAGCTAGAAGAACTAGAAAGAATCCTGAAACACGTGGATACCTGAGATATTCCGACAAATTTGAGGAATGCTTAAATATCCTGGGAATAATTGGGAACCCGGTAAACTCTTGAATATCATGAGAACGATGATGGGTTCAGAAAAACTTAGGATTCCAAAGAATATTTAAATTTAAATTTCATCGGAAGGTTTGGGAACTCTGAAACTCTTGCGAATCCAAGAAAAGTTTAAATATCTTCGATTCTCTTGAAAAGTCGAGGAACACTTGAATTTTCTGGGAACACAACGCTTGGAAACTCGGACATTCTTAATTAATGGGATGCTTAATTCCTATATAGGGGATTAGTAAACTTGGGTACGCTTATGAATTCGGCGAAAACTTAAGTATCCGGAAGTAGCTTGGAAGCCCAGGAACTCTTGGGAAATGAAGAATGCTTTAATGTCCTAGACACGGTTAGGAATAATAAGACTTCTTAGGGATCTAAGGAACGTTTCGGATGTCGGTAACGTCCGAAATCCACGGAATTCCGGAACGGAAAGTAGGGCAACCAAGGAACCACTTGAGAACATTTAAGAGTCCGGAAGTAAATTCGGATTACAAGAAACGCTTGAGAACCCAAAGAGCGCTCCAATGAACTTGTAAATTTCTCTTGAGAACCAAGAATCAAACCTTAAGTAACCTTAATCCTTAAACTCTTACCTTTCTTAATGTGTAACTAATGGTTCCTTAAATTTATGAGTATCTTGCCAGATTTGTAAAAGCTTCCCAAATCGAGCATTTAGCTGAATACATCACTCTTCATCACAAAGTATTTCAGTCGAGTTCACGTGAGGTGGTAACCAAAGATGAAGCCTGGAGCAATTTTATTGTTTTACCAAGAGACTGTTTAGCACTCAAAGTTTCCTGACAAAGGAAAGTTTCTCTCTGGTTTGGTGAGGCGGGTGCGTAGGTGAGACGGACAAAAAATTGAAACGAATTGACCTAGAGAAAGTTTTTCTTATCACTTGTCTGGCTTTGGTTCCTAAGGGGTCATCTGGGAACTGGGGGTGTAGGATGTTGGGGAGAAAACTGTCGGCGTGGGATTTTCGCTATTTTTGGCAGAAGCAATATCTCTCACTTTATTTATAGGTGGATATTTTTTCTCATCGGTTTCTCGTACATTTTCCCCAGCCTTTTGGATAACCCATAGTTCCGTTCAATAAGCTCCCCAAATGTCGGTGTGAATGGCAAATGAGGGATGAGGGTGTGCCGGATGAAGTGGTGGTTTTGCACATACTCTGGTTCGATGGCCCCTCCAAAATATGAAGAGCCACTTGAGAATGGTGAATGGCTATAGTTAGACCAAGAAATAGATTAAGGTGATCAATCAATGTTTGTGATTCACGCATTGGACACTTGGGGATGCATTGAGTGGCTGGGTGACTGAGAGAGGTGTTAGGGTCAGCGGTTGGGGAGTTGTCCGAGGAAGTAAGATGTGTGATAAACCTCAGACGAATTTATTAAATTGAGAGATGAACATGGAAACTCGGATACATTGCTCCCAAGTGGTTGCCCTTCACATGACTGTAACTTTTTTTTTCTCTAATCCCATATTTTGCTGAAAGGGGGAATGTGGTCAGTCTTCGAATGTCGTTAGCCTTTGAAAATTTCATTTTTTTTCTCAGGAAAAATCTATTTCAAGGATTAATAGTAAAGAAAAGCATAATTAAAATATTAAGAGCATAAAGTAAGGGATTTCCTGAATAAGTTCCTACCAAAAATAATTTAGACAATGCCTTTTTCATTAGTAATCTAATGATAATTATGGAATATTGCACATCTAAGAGACTTAATACCACAAAACCTAATTTTGAATAGAACCTACCCTTAGAAAATAAGCCACGCCTCTATAGAAACAATATAAATAAACCTAAAATATTACCGTATCCTCCAGAAGTGAGAATTTGATTTTGTGGGAAAAGCCAACTCTCCGTGTGGAACTCGCCTAAATATTTACAGTAGAGTCTCGCTGTAGTCCATATTTGGTTTCAAATTTGACACTTGGGTCGCACTATAGTCCATGTAATTTTTTAAAATTATCAACGACTTTTAGTATTGCAATTGCTCGACGGCTTCCACTTTCTTTGCGATTGTGGTACTTGTCCTTGCTCTCTTCATTGTGGATCACAATTATCACAACTTACTCAATAAAGTTTGCCAAAAATATTAAAATAATTATGCTTGTTGCGTACAAAAAACATAACCTAACATAAAATCAGTGTTTTGAAATCAACGGTCGATAAATTGTGGACTATAGAGCGATGGCCTATAGCGAGACTCTACTGTAGTAATCCACGAAATTTTCGATTAGAAATTTTCTCATCAAAAGCCGGAAAGAATTTTCTAGTGGTATTCCCGGTGAGAGTTTGATTAATTTACATAGAAAATAAGCAAATAAACTAAAATATCGCGTTTTTTTTAAGTTTTCAAATGGTTGTTAAATTATTGTTTCACTTAATAAATACAATTTTCGTATATTTATAATAAATTTCAATGAAGTTCTTTTCATAATAAACCTGTGCAGGAATTTCGAACTTTTTTCTTATTATCTTTTATTATTTTTCTATTTGTTTTTTAAATTTGATACTAATCATTTTCCAAATTGTTTATCATTTTAATAACATTTTGTTTCAGCTCTCGTAAATAAGAAAACGGTTATGGCATTTAATGATTAAAGCTTTGATAAACCTATTTATATTCGTAATAAATACGAAATTGACAGATTTTTAGCGGTTTACTTGGTCGTGAACCCTTTACAATTTTTAATTTTTGTTTTAACTAAAACCGGAGTAAAAAGATCGCATAATTTCTAAGGATTTTATCGGGAAAATGTTCTTTTTAGTAAGTTGAAATTGTTAGATATCAAGAACCAACAAAAAAAATATTATAAACAGCAAAATAATACAAGTTATTATAAAATTAATAAAGGATGATAAATTGCACAAATGTTTAAAAAATCGTGTAGTAACGTATTCTTCCTTAAATTGGAAAAAATACTGAGTAAAATACTTTTTTATTCGACATACAATCAAAGAAAAATTGTAAGTTCTCTATTATTGAAATACTATTAACAATGTTTGAAACGTTTTTCTTTAGGTTAATAAAGTCTTTATTTGAGAAAATTCCTTCAAATACTCCACGTAAAATAGAAAAGAAAACGGATAATGTCTAGGATTTTACGCGAAAAACATATCAATTTTTAATTTTAGTCTTGAGTGATTGTATTGTATATCAGTATTTTCTTCATTTAAAATTTTCAAGGATCTTTCTTAAATTGACTATAATTTGTATATTGTTCTTATAGAGATAAAACCGGATTCTAAAAGGGAATAAAATTATAATTTTGTAATAATCGAAAAATCGAAAAATCCTCATACTGCCATTAAAATAACGAAATCACGAATTGTTTATCAAACATTGCGAAAATATAAGAAATATTTGTCGAGGTTATCTAGTATTGCAAAAATATTACAAAAATACTCGTCGAATCCGAAAAAATACTAAATTACCGACTAAGAAATCTTATCTTGACAAAAACTCGTAACCTCTAAACATTTAATATGCCTCGTTGTTTGAAAATCGATTCGAAAAATCACAAAAAATACAAGAAAATGTGAAAATATTGAAAAAAATAAATAATAACAATCGTTGCAGAATAATATTGCAGGGAAAAATAAAGTGAAAATTAACTTTACACCTTTTTTCTTTTTCGAATTCCTGTTGGAATTTTTCTTATTATTTTGAAGAAAAAAAAAACGCAAATCATAAGTGAGAATTTTTAAATTTTACAGGAAAATATGTCTCATAATCCTTGTCAACTTGCTAAAAAAAAAGAAAAGTTCAATGGAAATTGGTTTTTTGAAATCGGAATAACTAGCTAAATAGCGATTGATACCGTTGGCCAAAAAGAGTCTTCGTCAGGACGGATTCCAACTTTTCCAAGCTCAACAGTTCTACTACAAACTGTTCCTATTTTTTTTCACGAAAATTTAGAACAGTTTTTTTCTAATAAAAGCCCTCAGTTTTCATTAACAGTTGTGTGAGATTGTTAGAAGTAGAGGATAAAGAGAAAGCGTAAAATTTTGTCACGGCTCTTCCTAAGCTCCGCCCACTAGTTCATATTGCCCCACCCATAGCCTTACATCTTTATTCGCTTTTCCGAAATATTATAAGTATTGCAAAATGCAAAAGGCTTAGAAAATTTTAAATCAAATTGGGATCGTGCATCGTACACATTAAATTAGGGGCGTGGTCTATTTTTATTACGCTCACTACTTGAGTTAGGCCAAATATTTCATTATTACTGGTATTTTGCTTAATTGATCTTATTTAAATTCTGTAATTCACATTACAACTCCAAAAACTTGAACCTAATCTATCCATAATTTGCAAAGGGGCGTGGCCTAAAATTATTTTTTGTATAGCTAACTTTGCAAATTGTTCCCATCAAGTTTAGTTCTCCTTTTTAATAAAAAGAATTACGCTTATTTGAAGTTATGCCTTCTCAAGTAGAATAAAATCCCAAAGGAGCTCCCCGTGATTTTCCGGAGCCTGGAAATTGTCAGTCTGCCTCTGGGAATTATTAGAAATATCCGAGACTGGCAGCAGATTTTTTTTTGCTATGGATGGTATGAGGGATAATTTATTGAATATCCTCATCCTTCAGTCATACAATTTAGTCAATGGCTTTCTTCATTTTTTCTGCGTTGATTGTGCCTCTGTGCAATGATATTAGATTTATTTTATGGCATCGAAGAAGTGGAACAACATCATCAAAATGAAACCATTCTCACTGGCCCCAGCATATTACATTTTTTTTGCTCTTGGTCGAGACGAGGGTGGAAGATGCGGAAACAAATCCCAAAAATTCACCATCACATTCTATCTTGTCAGGGTCTGGTCTTACCATATATTTCCCATATAGAAAGGGCAAGGAAGGCGCCTAGTGTGCAGATTTTCTGGACATAGGGTATGAGGCTGTCCCTGGGAGAATTGAACTGAGAGTGGTCCATAAACAGACAAACTGATCAATAATATCATCATTAAGTTCACGTTCCACTTTGTCTTTCTTCTACCCCCTACCCCCCTGTGTTAGAGGCCTTTTCCCATTTGCCATCTGAAGATTTTCCCACAGAAAAATCCGATACTTTTCGAGACAGATTGAGGAATTGGAAAGGCGCAGAAAAAAGATTCAGAGTGCTTTTGGTTCTTCAAAAAGAGGTCAATAACTAAATTCAAATCACGTTCAATTGCTAGAGAGTTTTTGTTCACAAATCGACAAAATTTGGATAATTTTATAACAATGGGGATGGTAAAAAATATATTTACTCAAAAATACGTTAAATTGTATCCACTTTCAATACATATCTAAATACTGCTCAATGGCTTTAATCTCTGAGTAATTAAGCGGCTTCCAATGATATTAATTTCAGATTTGGCTTTAATTCTCTAATTAATCAAATAAATCAGCAATTTTATCTGTGATTTTTTTTTATTTGAAATATTTACTTTTCATACTCATTTGCTAATAATTTTCAATCCAAATCGAATTTATATAAATTTATTTTTATATGAATTTATTAAATTTCATTGATGAAACAGATATTTTTTGAAAACGATTTTTGATTAAAATTAGTTCAATAATTTTTTTTTATATATATGATGTTAATTTAGAAATATAACGTATAGAACAATATTCTCAAATAAGGTTTAAATAATTCACTGCTTTGCCTTAAATTATTTAATTTTTATTAATTTTAGAGGATTATCTTCAAACTCATTATTTCATCTTTCAGTTTCTTTCTAAAAATAATTTTAAGTCCTACCCAGTTAATCAACTTAGAAATAATTAGTAGGTTTACGTGGATGGAGTTAGAAAGGGTCTGCTCAATAAAAGAAGTGACTAATGGTAATAAATAAGATATTTATTCAGTGAATATTGTAAAAAAAAATCGGAAAATCCGTTTTGATTGTGTCTCAAAGATTAACAGATAGACTCTTCTAAATATCACGTCGGTTTTTGTAATTTCCAAAAAAGTATATATATTTTTTTATATTATTAAAACATATCAAGAATATTTTTTGAAAGTATTAAATTAATCGGGATAAAACTGTTGAATATAGAACCATTAAAAATTTCTTTCGCTCTGCTCGGCCCGCTCGGCCTATGGGAAATGTCAATTTTAATCGTTTCTTTATCAAAAATAAATTTTTGTAAAAGTTAACTCAATGATTGAAGTGGTAGCCCAAGAAGCAAAATAGCTGTCTTATAGAACCAAGTATTAGACAAGTCTTTTAGTGCACTTTTAAAAGACTTAAAGTGAAAATTTTCTGTTGAAATTCCCATAGCAGCTCTTAAGATCCTTAAGAGTGCGCCACTTCACTCAAAGTAATCTCAGTGATGGAAGCAAGAGCGTTATAAGTAAATAAATAGATTTTGGGTTCTATAGTGCCTTTCTTAAGGAATTCTACAAGACTATTTTAAGAAAAAATTGCTGCTTGGGAGAGTAATCGTTCTATGATGTAAGTGTTCCGAATTTGAATCCGCTTTGGATCACATGGAGGCTTTCTGGTCTTGAGGGTGTTCGAATTGTATCCAACGAGCTTCACTGCATTTGATTCCACAAGATATGGGGCTGACAACCCTATCGCAGATGTAATAAAAAAATAATAAAAAATATTATCTAGAAATTCCGCATGCGGTCAGTCTTTAGGTGCAGACCCTATGTTTCAAGAAGGGCCAGCGACTGGCGTGGATCAGGAGACCAGCAGAATTAGGGAACAGTGACGCGTAACAGGCTAGAATGGCGACATGTTTTGAGTCAGGTCAAGACCAGCCATTGAGATCAGCAATTGATCCTTGTTTTAGACTTCTGAGAAATGATGTCACCCTGTTTATCCGTCTCTTCGTCTGTGCATCTGTGCGTCCGGCCGTTACCACGCCTACAGCCAGATACATGGGACCTTCGGGGAATGCCTCCATAAATCGGTCCTGAGACCATTAACATGCCCCTAAATGTTCCCCCATTTATCCCTGTAATTCCCGCCAAAACCATGCTTTTTGGGATTGCTCAAAAACGCGTCGTGCGATTTTTTTTTCATTTTTGGATACGCTAGATTACCTATAAGCGGACATTTGATGGTTTTTCAAGAGCAAAGGTTAAAAAAAAAGACTGTAGAGAGCGTATTTCTCATCCAAATAGTATTATCTTTGGGGGGTTCGTTGGTCCCATATCTTGGTACATATTTTGGTCCAAAAGCTTGACCCTGAGTATCTAATAGTTTCAATTCGATTGTGTAGTCCTGTTGTGTTTCACCCTCCATTTGCTGCTGGGTATTGAATTTATACCGTTCAGCATGAATGTTCCTGGTGGGCTTGTAATGCTAGTGCTCCTGCAACATTTCCATTATTTGGTCGTAAGATTTTGCTCTGGCTTCCCTGGACCTGGAACAGTCAAAGACTCAAGCACGTTGTAACCCACTACTTATGGTAAGTGCCACTCTGCGTTGCTTATCCACGGCATTCCTGATGAAAAATTGGTCCAGTCTGCTCTTGTACTGAACAAAATCCTCTCCGGGAATGTACTGTTCGATGGAGCCAATACCGGGTGCCCTACTGAAGTCCCCTGTTCGGGTGTCGCTCGCGTTAATCGGCAGCATCTCGTTTTTGAGCGATAAAATGTTACTTTTCTGATCTATTATTTCGGGAAATTTTTATCGCTCGCGGATACTTGGCCACATCCGTCGCCAGATATGTCGGTTTTGAATATAGATGATCCAAATACAACACGAATATTTAGAGATCACTTAAGACTATATTTGAATGCATCTTTATTCTCTATCGCTCAAATGCCAAAACTCAAATGACCGGAAATATCACTGTCACTCTGACGTTACAAACTCCCCACTAATACGGGCTTTAGACCTAAGGCTCAGCCATATGGCTTATCTACTCTAATATCTTATCAGAGGTTTTTGAAAAAAATAATTCAGAATTGAATTATTGAAAATAAATTACCTACTAGATTTTCAAAAAGCAATAAAATCGTTCACTATTTAAGATTTTGAGACTTTCGAGAACTGGGTTAAACCTCTAGTCTAAAGACGGCCTAATAATATTCACCACAGTTTGAAAAGGTCTTGGAATTTTTGGACAAGCCTGAATCGATTCCAATTTCGACTTGGTTATAAACCGCTTATGAATCGGTTCAAAATCGATACCTAATTATTCGAATTTCAAATATATTAGGGGAAAGTGCCTATGCTTTACACGGTCCCAAGCTCTATAATAACTAAATTTTTTGTATGTTTTTCAATAAATGTGACTCATCTTTTCTATATTTTAAAAACTAGGGGAAAGTGTCTTGTTTTTAAAATATATTGCGGAGTCGTATTTATTCAAAAACATAGGAAAATTTTAGTCATTGTAAAGCTTGTGACCGTGCAAAGCATGGGCACTTTCCCCTACTCCCAAGCCAAACGGTAATTGATGGTAAAGTCCTTTTGAGGTGTACAGCACGTAAGTCGCTAGTCCGAGTACTTCGTAAAGCCTGGGACACTTTGCCACCCATTTTAATTCTCATTTCGTTTCTCATTGTAGTGCGAATTTCGAAGTTCTCGAGTGTCAAAATGTTTCAATCTCGTTCATTTTGGTTACTACTCCTGTCCCATTACTTAATCATTTCTTAATCACTGAGCAACACTTCTGCCAGGTGCTTAATGCGTTATTTCATAAACGTTTTTCCATTTTGTGTGAAAATTTTAATTTGAAAATTCGTTGTTGTGTTTGAATTTTCAAACATCAACGACATTTCGTTCAAATAGAAATCCATTTATTTTTGGTTGAAGAATAATGGTGCTATTCGATAATCGGTTGATTGGTTTTTGTCACGACTGTTTGATGGTTTTAAAATACGACGAGGACCGGGAAAAACAGTCAGTAGGGGAAAGCGCGTTACCTTCGGACGATTCAAGCTTCGGACAATTCAATTTTTTCTCCATGTTCCTTAAGGATTTCACTCATAGTTTTTTGTTCTGAAAATTTGAGGCATTGGACCAGCTATTAAAATATGATATTATAATAGGCCAAATTCATTTATAAAACTTTGAAAAAAAAAATGATTTGTGCGAGGGATAAATCGTCCGAAGTTAGCGCGCTTTCCCCTACAGGAAGCATCACGAAGAAAAATCGGTAATGCAGAAGCCCATGAGAACAGTAAAGTACTACTTTCATACGAATAGCACCATAAAACTCCAGCCGTGAGTGCATCCACTATTTCGCATTTTCTTCCACTGGTCGACTGTGAAAACTAATTTTGCTTATTATATCAGTTAGCACAGTGGCTGATATAAAAAGAGATTTTGATGCTTTTTCTTTGATTTCGAGCAATAAAATCTCCACATCTTGGAATATTCTGCCTGAGTTATTTGAGTATTTTTTTTCTGACATTAATCCCCTATTTTATTAATAAACAATCCACAAATTATTCGTCTTTATATATAATGTTGTGTTCCATTTTCGGACAGAGCGAGATAGTGTGTGAGAATAAAGTGTTAAGAGAAGAGAGAAATCATTGAGTATATCTTATTTCATGTATATTTGATACATTGTATATACTTGAAGTATCTTCTTCAATATTCCCTTCTTAAAGCTTTACTGAGAGCTTTTGCTATATATATATATATATTTCCCTATCAATTCGATGGAAATGAATGAATATTTCAAATAAGATGGAATTGCTATGGAGTGTGATATGGTGATTTTTCTCATATTGATTTTCATTTCATTTTCTATCAATAATAAAATATTTTCTGCGAAAAATCTCATTAATTCACATTTGAATCATTCATGCCTCACATATCATAGAACGAATTTTATTGCAAATACTCTTTGTCAGCTTTTATTGTCTCTCCTACTCAACTTGGTCCTTTCCATTTTCATTCTTATTGCATAAATATTGGGTACGGAATACTGAAAATACAGAGAGTTCTTTATAATAGAGTTTATGTTGACTGATTAGTATTAGTAATATAAAAGAGAATATGTAATTGATTCCAGAGATATTGGAAATTCAAAGGAAATTTTGATGTGATTTTGCGCATAATTTCCCATCATAAATTCAAGCTAATACCCCTGGGACACGGGGAAAGAGAGAGAGGGGGGCTACTTAATAAGGATTCAACATCGGTTAAATTTGTGGCTGTGGTATTTTAGTAGTGAACTCACCTCATCTTGATGGTACCAGAAAATGTATGCTGGTGGCTCGGGACTGAATCGAATGGCACAAGTTAGGTTGATGGTACTTCCTTTGTCTACATAGAGATCAGGACCACCTAAAATGGAGGCTGTAGGCACTGTGGGTGGAAAGGAGAGAATTTTACTATGATTTTAAGCATCAAATATGGCATGAAGTTTCTCAAGGCAAAACATGTTTTAATTACACACAACTCTGCACTGAATTTTCTTCAGTATTGCCTTGATGTCATCATTTGCCGATGATAATGAAATGAGGGTTTATTTTCGTCCATTTAGGCACTTTATCTCAAATTCATCCTCAATCATTTTTGGCAACGCATGATGGCATATTTAAAAGTTTAGGGGCATGCAAGTCGCAAGCTTTCGTTAGTTTATCTTGCATTGAGAAATTAATAAAGCTAAATTTAATATTAAACTTTAATCATTCAACCAGTGACTTTTTGATTTGAAGTTTTCAATTAGAAATAGTTTTCCTTTCATGAAAACTTTATTAACAATTTTGTCGTGCAGCAGCGACAATTGAATTCTGAATTTGACAGAATATCAAATTAGATTTTGCTAATTTAAAAGTTATTAAAAATCAATGTAGTATAAATTAGAGAAGCTTCTGTCTGAAGCTCTGAGACCAAACCAAAAGCTCATGAAAAACTTGTTGTCCTTGTTTTTCTCAGAGTGCCTCTACTCCCTTCCTTGGTTCCCTATCGAGCTAATTAAAAAGATTCACCTGAAGCTAAAGCTTTGTAAAATCATTTTAGACAGCCAATAATTAAATTTTAGTCAGCAGGAAATTTAAATTCCTACAGATAGCAGGACCTGACAAGATTGTAAGAAACCCTTATTTTTTTCCCTTGCCTGAAACTAAGTGATAATTTCATTTACGTTAAATTCTCAATTAAATATTGCTGAAATTTGATATAAATTACCAAATAAATAATAATATATTTCTGATTCATATCCCTGTATATAGATTAGTACAATAAAATTGAACTGTACAAGCTCATAAATGTTCATATATCAATTTGTGAGCTATTGCAATAAATGCATGAAGTAGTTAGATCAATAGATTGAAATCAAATCCATCTTCACAAAAGATGATTAGAATACTTTAAGAAAAAAATTATTTTATGCAATGTCCATGCTAGGATATACAATGTGATGCACATAAATTTATTTAGGTAATAGAGATTCTTTTACTTGCACAAAAGTGAAAGCTGTAATTTAAAAGAGATGTCAAAGCGTCCCAGCTTTGCGGAATGCTCGAATTCTAGAGACACGGCTCACTGTAAATTAGTTTCTCGCATGATCTTGCGCAGAGATCAATTGATTCATAGACTTCATAGATCAAAAAAGCATTTGAAAATCAAAAAATCGGTACTTAACCGATCCATTACCGATGAAGACCTATGCAGCCGGGATCGAAATTACAATAGTTCTCCAAAAAACAAATTTAACCAAATCGGTTTAAAAGTGATCTTCCCAAAGTAATTGATCTCTGACCTACAATAATTCAAAGTGGCGAATTTTCCGATCATAAGTATTGTTGGGAATTAACCCAAGTAAGAATATTCCTTAATTATTTTAAAGATTAATTATTTAATCGTATTACAGTACAACTCCGATAGAGTCAACGCATTTGATTTATGTATATCTGCAAAATTCTTAGTTATTAACAGTTGTTAATACTATTTCACTCTTTAAAAATTTTCTCAAGTTCTTAACAAAATTGGTTTAAAAGTTTGACATTAAACCTCGAATTTTACAGATTTTTTCACAGTGTGAAATTTTAATCTAGAAATTTTAATCTAGAAGTTGACTCTATCGGAGTCGTACTGTAATTATTTACGTAAATTGCAAAGTCTAATCCATAAAAGTTGTTCAATTTGAAACATTTAAATTTGGCCGATCAGGCAACTTCACTTCTACCGCAAATTTGTTTAGAAATTATTAACTAATCCATTATATACTGAATCTTTTAAGGTCGATCAATTTACATCCAGGTATCCGAAAAACATTGAAACAGTATGGGCAAATTATGAGAAAACCGAAAAAGATGGTTTTTAGGGCATCTAAAATTATTCAAAAATCGGTACTTAACCTATTCATTACCGATGAAGACTGATCTAGCCGGGTTCGAAATTTCAGTACCTTTCCAAAAAGTCCAAATTTAACCAAATCAGTTGAAAATTGAAAAAATAGGTCCTCTAAAGTAATTGACCTTCAATAATTCAAAATGGCGAATTTTCCGGTCGTAGGTATGCTCGGGCGAATTGCTCGGCTGGACTATCTCTAAAACATATCCAAAAATAAAAAAGGACATGGCTTTTAGAGAATAGATAGGGGATAGGGCAAAAAGAAGAAAAACGTCTAGAGATATTATTTTTTGTTGTGGGTCATCGAAGACGGGAAGTCAATATCTCTTACCGTTTGACCTCTAGCTCGGGAACAAACTTAAAGTAGAGAAAAAGGATTTCGAAAAAAAACAAGATGAACACAGAACATCAATGCCCTTTCCGGAGGTGTCAGTGAGAAGGGATCAATTCAGAGTCAAACTCTTCAGTTTTGAAAAGCTTTCGGCGTACTGCACATCAGAGATAAAAACTATATTCAGTCACTACTGATGAAGGCATGCAGTACGCCGAAAGCTTTGGAAAACTGAGGAGTTTGACTCTGAATTGATCCCTTCTCACTGACGCTTCCAGAAAGGGCATTGTTGTCCTGTGTTCATCTTGTAATTTGCTACGTCAGTTTAAAATACAATTTCGAAAAAAACTTATTCGAAACTCGGTACTTAATCGGTTTATTACCGATTAACCAATGCAGCCGGGTTCAGAATTTCAATGCCTTTCCAAAAAATCTAAATTTAACAAAATCGATTGAAAATTGGGCCCTCCAAAACGAAATGTTTGGACGGAATGTTTGCCTGGACTACTTCTAGAATAAATCCGAAAATCATTGAAGAAGCTTGGGATAATTTTGAAAAAAACCAAAAAAAAATGGAGGGTATGGAGTAAGCGAGGAAAAAAAGAAAAAAACGTCTGGACATTTTTTTAATGGGGGTCACAGAAGGCAGAAAGTTGATATCTTTTACCGTTTAAGCTACAAAGCGGTGACAACTTACAAGGGGAGGAACCCAACTGTCTCCCGCGGATCGGGACGAAATTTGGCATGTAAGTAGGGTCCATATAGAAAGTTAACCAGCCACTGGCTTTTTACTGTGCGGCCATTAGAAGTAGTCATTGTGACCATTCATAGTCATGAATTTCTTATATATGAAAGATTCTTTTAACATTTGTTGCTATTTTTCTTTGACCTGAAAATGCGTTTTAATGATGTTAAAGCTTGGTTTGTGATTACTGATGAACGTCAGAACCCTTTCATGCGATACACCTTCATGGTAATGTCATAGGTCATCCGAGTAAACATTATACTTTTTCAAGGAAAATAATATTTTTAATATCAGCGAATTTTTCTTTCAGATTGTTTAAAAATAGCGAATGGGAAAATTTCTTATTCTTGTTCCTTTTTTTCCTCTTTAAATTTTACTGCTGCCGGATTTCTTTTTCTTTCTGGTAAGATCCACATTGCATACTTTTTCGTCTTCATTTTTTTTATTACAAAAATGATTGTTTTTTATTCATATCTCTGCCATTTTTTATTCGATTTTGATGAGTAAGTAGTCGTTAGGAAGGTCCCAATGAGCTTTGTAACATAACCAAAAATCATAAAAATCGGAAAATTACAACTGTCAAATTTTCAAGGTAAAAAAATACTTCTTCGGCTGAATTAACGTTTGACTACATTAACAGCGAATTACATTAAAATTATGTGGTTAGTTTTGTCTATATGAGTTTTAATTTACTTTTTAAAATTCTACTTTGAAATGTTTGGAAAATATTAAAAAAAAACAATAATAGTTAGTCTGAAATTTTCAAAAATACACATTTTCTATACAATATAAAAATATTGGATTTTTTATCATAAGTAATCATTATCATCAACATGTAATATAAAATTTTTGCACAATTTCAGGAAGAACACAATTTATTAAAAAAAAAATATAAGAAAATTTTGATACCTTGTATTCTCCTACTCTATCTTTTATTTATTCGAACAATGCAATATATAGATATTAGACTTCCTTGAATATTAATGGAAATTATGCAAGATTATTGCAGTTATATTTTTATTCAATTAACGGGATACTACTTTATTAGAAAGAAAAGAATTTCACGATATGCTACTTTAGGTGATTTAGGACAGAATATTATTTTCTAGTTGCATTTGGTTTTCTGTCCATAACTGCAAAACTACTTGACCAAACATAAACATTAATATTTATATGAAAATGAAACGTCTCGATCCGCTCTATAATTTTGTAAATATTTAAACATCGTCAAACCTCCTCTAGTAGCGCTAAAATCGCTTTGAAAGTTTTGACCTTGAAAATTTGACAGTTGTAATTTTCCGATTTTTATGATTTTTGGTTATGTTACAAAGCTCATTGGGACCTTCCTAACGACTACTTACTCATCAAAATCGAATAAAAAATGGCAGAGATATGAATAAAAAACAATCATTTTTGTAATAAAAAAAATGAAGACGAAAAAGTATGCAATGTGGATCTTACCAGAAAGAAAAAGAAATCCGGCAGCAGTAAAATTTAAAGAGGAAAAAAAGGAACAAGAATAAGAAATTTTCCCATTCGCTATTTTTAAACAATCTGAAAGAAAAATTCGCTGATATTAAAAATATTATTTTCCTTGAAAAAGTATAATGTTTACTCGGATGACCTATGACATTACCATGAAGGTGTATCGCATGAAAGGGTTCTGACGTTCATCAGTAATCACAAACCAAGCTTTAACATCATTAAAACGCATTTTCAGGTCAAAGAAAAATAGCAACAAATGTTAAAAGAATCTTTCATATATAAGAAATTCATGACTATGAATGGTCACAATGACTACTTCTAATGGCCGCACAGTAAAAAGCCAGTGGCTGGTTAACTTTCTATATGGACCCTACTTACATGCCAAATTTCGTCCCGATCCGCGGGAGACAGTTGGGTTCCTCCCCTTGTTAGATAAGAAGTCAATTATATAACTTCTCTCTCTTTGAGTTCAAGCAGTGAAATGTATTTGTATCAGGCAGGAAGGGAAGCATTTGATTCGAACTAATAGTGGTTACTTTAATATTTCTTTTAAGGCACACTGTAACATTACACGGTCTAATTCTATCCCTGGCTATTTCGGTCCCGGTCTCCCTTAATTGATTATAATAAAATTTCAACTGACTTGAATTAATTATAATTTAGTTTTCCCCAAATTCCAGAAGTTTTTGTTAAAGTTTTTGTTCATTTAGTAAAGAAAATGTCAAAAGAAAATGTTTTAATTCACTTTTATTTCGAAAAGAACGCCTGGACTTTACAAAAATAACTCTAACATAAAGCTTTTCGCTAAATAATTATTTTTTCTTAGATAAAGAATTGTTAGTAAGCGGATAAAGACAGGCAAGGATATTGATTTAGAGCTCAGCGGATATTTTTTCATTTAGTATTAAAAATTTAAAATAATTAACCTTGTTGAATTTATCTTTTATTATGTTAAAAATTATGTTTCTAACTACCGGGCCTAGGCTTCTAAAAGTTTTTTAAATACAAAGCTTTTCGGATCAATACTGCAGGGTAAAATTAACATTTCCGGAATGTTATTTTAACTTTTTCGGATTTCTTTCAGTGTAGGGAGATTTGGGTCTAAATTGATGTACAATATTTTCGCATGTTTCGAAAGGAAGCTGGGCCTTCCAATTATTTTATTTAGTTCCACAATTCCTTTGTAGAATTAAATTACATTAGAGCCTAGTCTCTAATTTCTTGGAACCAAAGCTAGGAAATTTCGGAATTAGATAGTATTCAATTTCTCATTGTTATATCAAATTGTATTACTTGCATGCCTCCCTTAAAATTGAAATACAACTCCAAAGAATACATATTATTCTTCCTGAATGTCAATACAACTTTATCGCTACGCTATTGCACTTGAAGTTTGTGCTACAGAAAACTCCTTCAACACTGTTAGTGACATAGAATAGAAAACTTTGTTAATTTCCAGCTGAACTATTTCCATGCGTTAGTGTTGAATTATGAGAAATGCTCAAATATGGAGTAAATTTTAAGCAAAAGTCGTTGAAGAAGGTAACTCAGAGAGACAATGTTATATGAATTAAAGTTAGAAAATGTTGAGGCAAGAGTTACAAGGAAGTTTTAGGGAAGTTTCCTGAAAAGAGGGCGAGTGATTACTAATAAATGTGGCACTTGTTTAGTTCTCAATGCAAATTGTTGGATCAGTTTGGTGTAAAAGGGATGGGATTATGGGGGTGTGACAAATTGTCCCTTGCGGTTAGATCAAGCAGACACAAATTGTACAAAGAAAATCCACATGGGCTACCAGTGAAATGTGGAAGACCATTTGTCTGTCGATGGTAGTAGTTGTTCCAATTGGCGGAACTTGAGGGTGGATACCAACTTGGTGGATGCCGCTGATAGGGATACAGTGGCTCTGGGCGATCATTGTAGAATCTCTGAGATGGATTGCCACCCCCATATAAATCATCATACTGCTTCGATGGATCTTGAAAATATTGAAAAGCCATAAAAGAGGATTTTGTGAACAAAGTCAAATTGCAAGAAATTGTTGATCCACACTTTTGAGGGTGTAAACTATGCAGAATTCACTAGTTTCTTTGGTTGTATAAAATGTTTTCTGAAGGAGAAATCCTTGATATTTGCAAGTTGCAAAAGTTATTTGTTGGAATTTGTTTAGTTCAATAGCCATAGAAGGATTTCACAAAACATTTTTCAACTTCTAAAGCTTCTTATTGACTGAAGAATCTAATCTTACAATTTACCCACTTCAATTGGTATTCTGGCGCTATGAATGCTGCCACTAAGGGAGAGAAACTTTCCCAACCACCATACATTTTCAAATATATAAGAATGTATGTGGTTTGAATGAGTTGGCTTCTTCACAATATTAACTTTATATAGACTGACGCAAATGGAAGAGAGCTTTCCATTGGAAAACTTTCCATTCAACAGAATACACAAAATTCATTGATATCACCGTGAATCATTTACGGAATTTTGTAAAACTTTCTCAACAAACCAGGGGTGTCAAACTCAAGAAAATGCATCTGAACTGTCTGAAATTTTTTTTAATATTTTGCGAAAGATGAGTATGACATGGCTTTGTACTGATAGAACACGATACTATTCTTATTGATCAATTCTGAACACTTCTTATCTAATGATCTTTTTAAATTACTTTTTTTTCGAAGAAATTTTGACATTTCTGCTTACAAAAAGTTCTTACAGTGTACATGGTTTACATACATCTTAAGCCCAAGTAGCATAATTTTACAATAGTGTAGAAATGAAGCCATAAAAACGTTATTAGCACGTCATAGAAATTCTTGGAATACCCCTGTGCTCCGGCCCCACTGTTACCTTTTTATTACGAAATTAATACCTGAAGTAATAATGACCCAGAACTGACCAAAAAGCTACCATCAGTCCTTCGAAAATGCTACAAAGGGTAGATAACTGTACCGCTCGCGGGTCAATCGAGTGCCAATCTGCCGATGTTTTGTAAAAATTGTGTCGATTTACTGATTTGGTACGTATTTATCGATATCACGCCGGTATGCCCATTTGACAGAATTTTCGCAGAAAATTCGCGGAAAATCTGCAGATATTACGCAGAAATACCGCACAAATGACACTTCGCTCTTATATCTTATGACACGTATAAACTGTGTGATTTGTTTAAACTCAGAAATTGTGAGAAAATCCCATATAAATTCCTGAGAAATTCAACGAAAAAATTAAACGAACCATACAGTTTAAACAACTCACATGAATTTAAACGAAACACTATGCTTCACAAGAGCGAATGACATTTGAATCTGCCGATTCAAATGATTAATGGCATTATTTTCAATGGGCTTCATCCAAACTTAAAAAATATTTATAAATTTAATAAACATTATAAGTGAATGGAAAATTTTATTGTTCAAAGATTAGATCAACTGAAAAGTTTGCGTAAAAAACACGGAAGAAATATTATTCTAAAAAAACAAGTTTTGTCAAATTAACAAAAAAAGTTTGTCAGAAGCATGTTTCTCCATACAAAATCTAAGAAAAAGGTTTGGCAAATTGGTGAACAACATCCTTTTAGTAAGATTTTGACAAGGTTCATTTATCCGCTCAACAAACTTTTTCTTACGATTACATAATTCGAAAGACACTTGACCCAAACCCCTAGAATAATACTTAACCGCTAGTGACGGAGAAACTATTTTACTTTTCTTCACAAATATTAATTCCTGGAAGTTAAATCTAGCGAATACGTTGGTTTACAAAGGAATTCGTAATTCGGACCTTTAAATTTCGATAATACCAAAACGCCTTTATGAGCAGGTGATTCGGCTTGATGAAAATGAGTTTTTTATACTTGAATTCAGATTTATCCAATTAAATTTCGTAATAAGATTCAGAATTATTTGTTTTTCCTTGTTCGAGATAATAAATTAATATCCAGATCGAGACCTTTAAAATAATTATTGTATCAATTTAGGATCATGGTAATAGATCCAAGTGGTCCCAGTTAAAATCCCGAAAAGCCAAAATCCCGAACAGGCCAAAATCCCAAACGTCGAAATCTGAAAAACAAAATCTCGATTGGGCCAAAATCCTGAAAAATCTAAATCTCGGAAACCAAAATCCTGAGGAAAGCTAAAATCCCGAAGTACCAGAAAACCGAATGTGTTGAAATACACAATATGGGTCAAAATCCTAAATCAGCCAAAATCCCGAATGGACAAAATTCCGAATAGACAAAGTTTCGAAAAGCCATAATCCCGAATGCGTCAAAATTCCCAATTGACAAAATCCCGAATGGGTTGAAATCCCGAATTAGTCGAAATTCTGAATGAGCCAAAATCCAGAGCAGAAAAAATTTCGAATGGGCCAAAATCATGAAATTAAGTAAAATCTCTTAAGTTTGAATCCACAATGTAAAATTCAGAAAAGCCAAAATCCCGAATAGCCAAAATTACGAATGGGTCAAAGTTCGAATTCAAAGTCGACGATTTAATTCGCGTTTGCTGTAAGCAAAAGGAAGTTTCCTCTGCTTTAGGAAATTATTTCACGCATTATCTTTCGAATAATTTCGTCTTTTTTGGGATTTTAGCTTTCGAGATTTTAGCCCATTCGAAATTTTGACTATATTTCGATATATTTTATTGGAACCATCGACCTTTAATGGAGCTTCCTTGAAGAATGTCATAACAAAAAAATCTGACGCGAAATATGACATAAATTAATTCGCCTTGTCACAATTCTTTTGCTCACTACCAAACTTAATATATGGTAATTTTCCTGGTAATAATTACCTCATTATGACGTTGAAGTTATTTCCCATTTCGAATTATTTTGCCAGTATTTTGCTACTTGGGTACGTTGCTTCAAACAAGAAGCCTTAACTGTCCTTTTTACATTAAAAATAAGATTTACAATAAATAATATTATACAATAATATCCATTGTGTAAAATTTACTACCCAAGAAAAAGTTGTTTTTCCTTAAAGATTTGCAACATAATATCCTTCAATTTATATATTTTTCTCAATAAAGATGTTCGAAAGCAGCATGTTTGACACCCCTGCTCTAAATTTTCTTGTATTTTTAGTCCAATTGAACTCTCAAGTAGTATTTCAAACTTGATTTCTTTCTAGCCATTCTCTGCAAGTCGTAGGGAAAAGTTTCTCATGAATGTGGGTGAAACGTGAAAATGTCTTTTCGCCAACATGATAAATGACCCCTCGAGGGTGAATTTGTTGCACTTGTGCAGAACTATTGAGGGTTTTTGGGTAAGGGGGGCGGGGGAAAATTTGTCAAACTCACCCACAACACTCAGCTCAACGAAGTAACTGCGGATTGGCACCGATGAGATTTGACACTCATAAGTACCAGCATCGCGTGGTTGGGCCCATTTGATGTGCAATGTCCACTCATCTGTGTCCTTGTGGTGGGTGGTCTGAAACCGCTGGTCCGACGTGTAGGTGTAAGTGCCAATTGTAAGGACATGGATGTCCCTATGACGCACCCATGCGACCTACATGGGACAATAAGAACATTTAGACAGAATTACTCGGTGTACCACAATCACAGACTGCCCAAAAGGGCCTTTTAACTGGCTTTTCTCAATTTGTCATTCATCAATAGGACATGCAATTGAAAGCAAGGCATCTCCCAATGATTGATTTCCTCATGTTTGATTAGACAGGAGCAGGAAATGGGCTTGAATAAATCAAATGCAGATTTTTCTATTAAGCCAATGGAGGCGCCTGGTATTTCGTCAAAATCGCAAAAACACTGTTTAACTCTCAATCGATTTGCAATTTACATTCGATTTTACTTTTTCTATATTAATTTAATAAATTCTACAACACAATCGTTCGGATAAACAGAATCAATCGCGAGATGGAGGCGCCTGGTGTTTTTCTTTTGTTAAATAATTAAAGAAATTCTTGCTATTTAAAATGATCTTTTAACGTGGTTTTCTATACTTGGATGTTTAACAATTTCGTCTAATGATTGGTAGGGTGGACTTATTGCTTTTAGGGATCTTATTGAGACATAAATTTTGTCTTTAGGTTGAATACCGGAAGATTTGTCTGATCATTTAATAAATTACTAGGTTAACATCTAGCCTTTACTTCTCTATATTCTTTTGGACAATTCTTATAGCATTCTTGGTTCCGTTTTAGGTCTTTTAAAAGTTAAATAGCACACTCTTAAAGGGCCTTAAAAATTCTACAGCAATTAAAAAAGCTCATTTTAAGCTTTTAAGGAATGTGTTAAAAACGTTACCAAATTATTGGTTCTATAGGACAGCTATTTTTCTTCTTGGGTAATAATATTGGCTAAGCATGGCATTCTATTTAGGTATTTATACCTCCAGTAGACTTTTCAAATCAGGAACATATCATAAAATCAAAATTTACATCCTTTTCTTTTTTAAACCTAGACATTTGCAAAACGTTTGCGTAAAAGGCAAAATAAATTTAGATTTTTAAAATTTTCCTGATCCTAAAGTTGAACCAGAGCTATTAAAAAACGGAAAATTGAGCCTGTAAATTCTCGTGAGACACAAGTAGATAGTTTATCTTTTTCTGAACAAATATCTAAAATCCTGAATAATCCATTTTATAAAAAAAAAATAGTTTTTTTTACAGACGACTTCTGGACTCCCAGTACGTCTTTTGGATGAAAGAT
Source organism: Phlebotomus papatasi (assembly GCF_024763615.1). Taxonomy (NCBI): domain Eukaryota; kingdom Metazoa; phylum Arthropoda; class Insecta; order Diptera; family Psychodidae; genus Phlebotomus; species Phlebotomus papatasi. The sequence goes on along the minus strand of NC_077222.1, from coordinate 106,006,949 downwards.
GCCTTCAAAATAGTCTTGCCAGCAGTGTTTCAAAGCAACCCTATTTTGGGCTTCAAACCTACCCCAAAAAACATATCTGCAAATTTATTGCTAATTTATAAAAACATACTTTACTAGCTGCTAGGCGCAGCTTTTTTCGGTTTTTTATCTTCGAAAATACTTCGAATTAGCTTTTGATTTTTTATTATGTTTTTGGATAGTTTATCTGTCGATTGTAATTGCGTTTTATTTCAAATACATTTGTGGCTCAATTTTAATACAAACTTTTACTATGAACATATTTATAGTATTCATATGTATTTTTATTTTGGCCATGAATGAGAAATCTCATCACAAAAGTGTACACTTATGGCCGTATAAAATTTTAGTACAAACTTTCGATAATTTTGTTTAAATGTGTTATGCAATATATTTTTATTTAATTCTGTTAAGTATTTTTTTATTGACTTAAAAGCTTAGATAATCTGTATCGTATAATCTTTGATACTGAAAAATTCTTACGTCCCAAGCCATTTTTAGAGAAAAATTACGATGATTGCGTTAAATATATTTGGTATATCCTGATTACTCAACATAGTGCTTTCCTCTTTAGGATAAAACAATGGATAGAATTAACTTTTCCTATTCTGCCTCTCTTGTGCTGTTCCTTATAAACATTGCTGATGAATAAATATCTTTGTTTTCTGTCGTAATGGTTACAGTTTTCACGTATAGAACAACATTTTTTCATATTAATTCCACAACTTTTTGAGGGTAGTTTTTAACAGTTTGTGAACGGAATCTGCTACAACCTATTAGACCGAAAATTCCTCTAAAACATTCTAAGGTAGTTTTTTAATTTCATAAGGGTAGCTTTAACCCCTAATACACATAAAAAGGTTAATAATTACGCCGATTTCCGATCATTACCACGTGGGTAAAATTAAAATGTTTTGAATGTCATTTTATAATTTTCGGTTTTCTCTCAGTCAGTGCTGTTGCTTACAGTGCATGTAAATCAATTTTCTACTAATAGGGCAAAAAAACGTGGTTAATATTTTTATTGTAGTTTTTCGTGTCAATGACATTGACAAAATGTAAGTCAAGAAATTGAAGCGGAGCAGGAACCAAATCAATTTTCATTATTGCATTACGGAAAATCTGTTAAATAACATTCTTAATATCACAATTAACTGTCACACTAAATAGATTATTTCAAATATTAAAATTAAATATGTTTCTCAAAGTGTCTGTCCTTTTCTACCTGTCTTGAAAATTGTTATTTTTGATTTTATTTCTTAAAATAACCATGAAGATATCTAGGTTTTATAAAACGAAGGTGGAAATGAAAATCTTCGTTGAATAATCACCATGGGGGCGCCTGGTAGTTCATGCGAATTCCTTCCCGATTATTATTCTGAATTATTCTAATCATTTTTATAATTAAAATATTGTTTTAACAGTTATTAGACAATCATCTCTGTCTTTGTGAACCCCTTTTTACTTTAAAAACATTCAAAGTGAGAAAATAAATTATTCTACCTGCAGATGGAGACGCCTGGTACCTTGTAAAGACTTTGTAAATGTTATTTTAAATCTTATTGACATATATTGTGAATTTATCTTGTAGATTTAGTATCTTTTCTCTTTTTTATTACCTTCTGTGATGTACGTCAGAGGTGGAACTTTGGAAAATTCTTAGAAAACCCCTATTCAATCATATAGCAATGGAGACGCCTGGTTGAAAGCAAAAATGTCTTTCCTAATGAAATTTTCAACAATCCAATCTATTTAAATGTCCATAAAATTGCCTTTGCGAATTGTAAAACTGGAATTTGATTGCTTTTCATGATTTTCTTTTTGTTTTTCATGGTTAATTAGGCAGAAAATGCGTTCAGATGGAGACGCCTGGTTGCTGTGGACTGAATTATTTTTTTCACTATATAGGGGAAACTGGGGCACCACCAAACACGGGGTACCACCAAACACTGCGATTTTTTAATCGGATATTGAATATCAGAGGATAAGACCGATAGGAATTTATAGGCACTATAGGGATGTTTGTCTAGTGAAGGAATGGTCGAGATAGTCCAAGAAGTTTAGAAATAAAAATTAGTGTTTGGTGGTACCCCGTGTTTGGTGGTGCCCCAGTTTCCCCTACAGGAAGTTTTATTTAAATTTTAAATCCTGCGAAATGATGTCGAAATACCAGGAAAAATGCTTAATAAAATTCTTGGCTTGTATTAGTTGGCTCGGGGGCAAAAATAATGTTTATGGTAATATTGGGAGAGAAAATGAGAATAAAACTTACTGTTTTATTGCCGAGATTTCGTACACGACATGAGAGATAGGCCGATTTGCCCACAAGAGCGGTCACATTTCGTGGTATGGAAATGTCAAAGTACGCTGGGGAGATGTAACCTAGTGATGGCATTGGTGTTGTCCGATCTGTGAGGGTGTTGTGACCATGATTTTGTGCCTGGAAGCTCCCAAAAATGGGTCCTGTGCAAGAAAAAAAGACAAAATTGAGGTTAGAAATATAAATGGGAGTTGTGGGATGTTTCTCTGCTTTTTTTTTTTGGGAGGATGAAGATTTGTCATTTCTCTTTTAATTTTATTGCCTTTTGAGTGAAGGAGAAAATACGGAGAATTTTTTAAAAGTAAAACTTTGCTATCTGAAGCTCCAAATCAGAGAGCTTTTTGGAGAGCTTCGTGTGGGTGGGACGTTACCATGGGGCGCAGGAGTTTAGTCGCCTCCGGATGAGATGACAAGTTAGAATAAGCATGAAGGAGAATCATAAGCAAAGTAGTGTTATTAAACGTGACACATTTCACAAATTCTGATTTCTCTGTTTATCCCACCCACATCCAGACGGGGCGGACAGAAGGGAAATTCACTGACAAGGAGTGTGTGAGCCGAGAGTTTTGGTATCACTGTACAGTGTCAGAGATGATAAATTATGAATCAAGAAGTGATACACATTGAATATCATACAATATGCGCCTCTACAATACGTCTCTTTTGGCACAAACTTCTCTCACACCTCTTCCCCCAACTTTTGTGCCTCTGCACACGTTTTTCCGCCTTTCCCCAGAAAGCTCCTTCAGCACCCCAGACGACCGCACTCTGGAACGGGAGGAAAAACTCCTTTCGACAAGAGAGAAGCACTAGGGAAGTTCTGTGAGAGGAAGTTCAGAGGCATCGGTATGTGTCGAGAAAACGCTGTGGAAATTCTCTCGTTGAACATATTTAGATTTTATGTCTTATGCAAATTGTTTACTCGCTTGTTTTTCCATTCATACCCCTTTAACTCTCTCCAACCCCAAAAAGCATGTGTGGCACGCGAAATGGGAAGAGTCATCATGTGTGTGCAAGAATGGTTTTTTACATGATTTTCCTGCCCTCGAACTTCCTGCTCTTACACGAGTTCACGTTACAATCTGTCTGCATGAATATCATCTTGAGGAGCTTCAGGAGAGACATGACTTTGAAATGAGATAAAATATTATAAATTCTATGTGAATTTTTCATACAATGCCGAATATAGGGGAAAGTGGGGCATTTTTGAATGTGGGGCTACTTTGAAATTGAGATTTTTCTCATATTTACTAATAAAATTGAGTCTTATGCTCAGCGCACAATAATATTTGTTTATAAACATGTTTTCAAAATTTCCCATGAGATAGAGCGAGGTGACTAGATCTAAATCTCACTCACTCTCATTGAAATGTCAAAAACATGTTTACTAAACAAAAGTTATTGTGTGTTGGGTATTATCGTGATATAATTTAGCTGCTCGGTTCTATTTAAAAACATAGGACAAAAATATCAGTTTCAAAGCTACTTTACATTCAAAGCTGCCTCACTTCCCCTAATAATTCTTTTCTATTTGATTATTCATCTTGCGGATGAAATTGATACAACGAAAAGGATTCTGAAAGCTGGCCGTCGCCAGCTTAGCGACGGTAAACAGCCCCTAAAGCGAAACGATAGATCCGGCGGCAAACCTTCAATGCCAAGTTTTATTTCAAAACTACTCTGAAAAAAATAATTTGCAAAAGGATGCAAAAGGAGAACACCCACTCCATGTAATTAACCAAAAAGGGTAGTAACCCTGGCTCCAATCGACTTTTTTGCAAAAATCGATTAATTTCAATCGATTTTTTGGTCAATTAGAATTCAATCAACTTTGTTTTGCAAAAAGATGCAAAAGGATGCAAAAGTTTGCCATTTTTCACGCGACAAAATAAGCAATTTCCAATGGCTTCCAGTTCCAGTGTCGCTCAGAATTGTCAAATGGCAGACAAAATATTAATTCACAGTGCAGTTAATTCGCAAAGTGGTGATAGTTTTCGCGTGTTTTCTCAATAACTATAATAGTGGAAAATGGGAAGAAAAGCTCCTACGGTAGAGAATTGTGTTAAGATTCACAAAAACACGGTGCCGACAGAAATAAGGTGAAAATTGAGCAGTGTTTTGTAGGAAAATTGACAAACATTTTTTTGGAAAAAAGAAATTTTGTGGTTCAGAAGTTTGCTCAGGTCTTTGGAGTGTTTTGTGACAAATATTTTCTGACGAAAAGACCTAAATAGTGAGATTTTTGAAAGATTTGTTCGCGAGGTTGCATCCCAATGCAAAAATTTTTGACATGTTGGATGGTTCATTCAGTAATAGTCCGACGACAAAAATTCTTGCAAATGTCAGTGTTTAAACGCAGAAAAATGGGCAAAATTTGCTAAGAAATTAGGTAAATAATAGATAAAGTGAAAAGTTTTTGAAAAAAAAGTGTCTACGATGGTAGTGGAGTAAAAATTGAAAAGTGCAATTAACATTTTCATTGAGAGTATGTGTACGTCGATTTTGTGTTAATGCGACAGACAAGAATGCCAAATCATATTTATGGTGTTTCACCAGAGGGTGCTCATTCGGAGGTAAAAATTTGCAAAAATTTGCAAAGGGAGGCAATAAATTGGCAAATATTTGCCAAATTGCAAATTTTTGCACCCAATTGCAAATTTTTCGTTTAATTCGAAATTCATCTCCAAAATTAATCGATTTTTGCACCCTTTTACACCCTTTTGCAAATTATTTCTTTCAGAGTAATAGTTTATAAAAATTGAACGAATAAACATTATTGCTCAGTAAAAAAAATTATTTCAGTCAGAATAGCGCAAGTGTGATCATAAATCATTTTAACATAAATATTTGATTTCCGCTGAATGAAAAAATATTATTTTCCTGCTCATTTCCATTTTTCCAACTAACATTTTTATTATTCACTTTATAACGGCTTTAGTTGGAATATAATTAAACGTTCTGGAAAGTGTAAAATTGTTACTAAAGATTGAGTAGAAATTGCTCCAATTCAGAAAATGCTCCAAATAGATGTTTTAACAACTTCTAATGGGAAAACAGTTTTTTCCTCAATAAACACAGTACTAAAGTTTAAAAAATAACTCGAAAATGCTTTTATCTTGATCTTTTTCTTAAATATGCAAGTGTTAGGAATAATGCCTGAACTACCCATGTAACACAAAGCTTACTGAAAGACATGAGAACCTTATAAGGACGTCATCACTGTTTATCTACTGACCTGTTGAACATTGACCAGCGAAATTTAAATATAGATATGGGACTCTCCGGTGATGGCCAGTGGCTTTACAGTCATTTCACAAAGAAAAACACTCCTTCAATCTTGCCCAGAGCTTTCGGTCCTGGATATGGACCTTCTTCAGTGGTCGACTAAACCACGTTTTTTGTACTTTATGAGGATCGTTATTTTACGTGGAATTGGATAATGTCATCACTTTCAAATTATTATCAATTGGGAAGGTAGGGAGGAGTCCCCCGAGTGCCCTATCTATACTTATCACGCCAGTTCTTCATCGAAATTTAAGTGTATGCAAATTTTCTGTGTTTCCGGGACCCCCTTTACAGGTTTTCAACCTATTCATTGTCGATTGAACCCGATGAAGCCAGTTTGGGAATTTCAAAACCTATCCAAAAATTTCAAATATAACCAAATCGGTTGGGAAATTCAGCATTCCGAAACGGTTACACTTTGACTTTCAAAAATTCAAAATGGAGAATTTTCCGGTTATAGGGGCCTATGGACGAAATCTTCACCTAGACGAGCCATAAAACATATACGAAAATTAATGAAATGGCTCATGCCAATGAGAAAAACCAAAAACATGATTTTGAGAGGATTAGTCCGAAGTCCGAAGTCAATATATTTTACCAGAAACCATCTTAGATGTTAATTTATACAAATAGGGTAAGTGTGACAAATTTCGGCATAGTTGCATATAAGCACCGAAGTAGTTTGAAATGCAATATTTTTAATTCATATTGATATTTTTTGTTACTTCCTTTTCGGGAGGGTTGTATGGAACCTTGAAAACCAGTTTATCGTATTTGTTCTCTTTAAATCACTTCCTAAAACATTGAAAAATTAATAATAACATGGACATTGCTTTGGGTAGTATTCCGGCCACTTTGAGTGAAATACCGGCCACCTTTTTTCTGACCACCTTTTGTGACGCAACGGATAGGAAATTTCAAAACGTCAAACGGAACGAGTTTAATATTAAGTTTAATACGTTTATATGATCCACAAGCCCTAAGATCTTCCGTGTAATTTGTCCTGAAGACCTGAAGAGTAGCATCTCAAATTTACGCACAGATTCTTCTAACAATTTGCCATGAAAAAATGCAAAATGAATAAGAAATTTAGGAAAGCAAAATATGTTGCCGGAATAGGCAACACTACCTCACCAGAGAGACGCTCACAAAGTATATACTTTTTTACGCGAAATACAGAATCCAGCTGGGAAATTTTACCCGAAATTTAAAGATTGATTCACTATTAATATAAACAGAAACAATCTTTAATGAAAACTAATCAATTTTCATGAAAAACACCGTAGGAAAACTTTCTGCACTTCACCACAAATCGTAAGACTGCTAGAAACACAATCGATCTGTCACATTTTTTGTAAGACTCTTTCCACACTGAGTTTTTACAACGCAATTTAAATTCAAATTATACCTAAAATTTAACGGTCTTTGAGTTAATACATCCAAAAATTAATAAATATTTAAAAGCAAAATGAATTCATTGACTATACGAAGATTACATACATAATTTTAATTAATTTATTTCCATGGCTGAAATTACACTCAAAGTGGCCGAAATTAGAAGCTGGCCGAAACTTGGCACACTTTGGCACTAATGTTCTTTTTTTTGTGAAGATTGAGGTTTTTTATTACCAAAATTTGATTTTTTGCTGTTGATTTCATTTTCGTCTGTATGATATATGAATCTTTATATATATTTTCCGCTTTTATCCACTAGATTTGACATTACGACAACAATAATTATCAAATTTGGTTAATTTCGCCAACTTGGGAATTTTGCCAATATTGCAATTTGCCAATTTTAAATATCTTTAACAATAAATTTTTTTTATTGATTCAGAGTAATCGTTGAATAATAAATCCATAAAAATGGTATATAATTTGGATTCAAACTGAATAGAGAACATGAAGTGGTTGCTTAAAGTTTGTTAAATTAATGGATAATACTATTAAATTTGATTTATTGTTATGATAAATCAACTCTTTGGCATAATAGAAACGTTTGAGAGCTTTTGTATATCTAAAACTGAAACTATATGCAAAAGTTTAGTGGTTTTCCATCTAATTTCCCATGTTGTACCAAAGTATTTTGGGTAAAGTGGGTGGATTTTCTATAGCTAAAGGGGATGAAAATGCCCAGTATTTGCTATACATTTTCAAAGACTAAACAACATTTTAAAAGCCACACTGGGGGGAAGAGCACTAGACAATAATTCAATGCTCTGCAAACACCAAAAGTTCTCAAATGACTCGGTTGGTATTAAAATGAGTGCGACAGAGATGGCATTTACTTCATTTGGTGGATAAAATATGGTAAAAGCATTTTTGGTGTTTCCGTAGTGAAAGAATAAATAATGACTGAGAACTTTTTATTTATTCTTTTTGCATCCCAACCATCTCCCTCTCCCTCTCTGACATTATTTTTCCTCGCAGTAGGTTCCTACCCCCCTGCATGTTCCCTAAACATTGTTGCCACATACTGTGGTACTGATACGCCAACAAACCCAAAAAAAAACAAAGGCAAAGGCACCACACAAACACCCACCACATGAAAAAGTACCCAACATTGCTAAAAAAAAAACCAACCAACATAGAAAAACCGCGCCCCCCATTGCAACCGATGCAACTTTCATTTGGCTACAAAAGCTTCAAGGGAATTTTTCCTGTGGTCCAAAATGACTGACCCACATTTTTTTCTGTTGTACCTTTTGTGGCTATATTCGCAGAGTTGCATTCTAAAATCCACAATAAAATAGGCATAAAGTTATTGCAGTGCAAGTAAACGCGAAAGCTTGGAAAAAAGCTCAGTTAAAAATTTGAAGTTAATGCTTAAAGCTGTTACACTGGAAGAAATATTGTTCCTCTATGTTTTTTCTGGTATTTGATTTTAGCTCTTGACCAAAACGTGTGGCAGGTGCTCTAAATATTTTAACCACTTGTAGTGTACTATTTTTCGCATATTAGGGTAAGATGGGGTAATTTGGAATGATGTCTATTTTGAAACTTTGTGATTTCCTAACAATTTTACATGGCAAAATGCATAAACAACGAAGAAGAAATCTTGAATGAAAAGTCTTGTACTTCTTCGTGATTTTCTTTTTTTCTTTTTGACCATATAAAACAGAGAGAATATCTCAAAATCCCAAAATAGACATGATTCCGAATTATCCCATTTTACTATATCTTATCTTTAAGTTTTCGTTAATAATTGTAAAGTATTTATCATTTATAGGGGAAGTGTGCCAAATTTCGGCCAGTTTCTAATTGCGGCCACTTTGAGTGTAATTTCGGCCATGCAAATAAATTAATTAAAATTATATATGTGATCTTCGAATAGTCAATGAATTCATTTTGCTTTTAAATATTTATTCATTTTTTGATGTATTAACACAAAGACCGTTAAATTTTTAGGTATAATTTGAATTTGAATTGCGTTGTAAAAACTCAGTGTGGAAAGAGTCTTACAAAAAATGTGACAGATCGATTGTGTTTCTAGCAGTCTTACGATTTGTGGTAAAGTGCAAAAGTGTGTTTTTACAACGAAATTTAAATTCAAGTTGTACCTAAAATTTAACGGTTTTTTTTAAATTTAATTACACTCAAAGTGGCTGAAATTAGAAGCTAGCCGAAATTTGGCACACTTGCCCTATAATACCGGGATCCCATGTAAATAATCGGTCTCGAGTTTTGTTTTTTATTTTCCCATATACTTATTAATCCATGCCGAAATGTTCTAAAATGCGACTTTCCTAATCAATTTTCAATTTCAGGATGTTTTTATAATTTATAAATCAATTCAATCTGTTGTAAAGCAGTATAAACCCAAAAATTACACGAAAGTTTTCACAGAGAGCTCGTGAGTTCGAGCATTCTGCAAAGCTGGGATCCTTTGCCATATCTTTACTCTATATTTTTATACTGTCGGTAAAATGAAATGCTAATTCATTACGAAATAAAGAATTTGTGAAGGGATTTGCCATCGATATATACCCTGGAGGGTCTCAACATTCAGTTGGTAATGGTCGCCTGGACGATATACGAAAAGAAATATATGCCAAATGAATTTCTTCTATTCCATTTTATGTAACAAAATCGTATTATGTGGTTTTTTTATATGGGGCTGTCAGAAGATTTTGTGCATTATTAAAATTAAATAATGCACAATTCACAGAATTGATTAAGCCCACAAGCCAAGGGCGATGTTAAAAAAGACTAAAAATTATTGTGAGTTCTTGCAGAAAATAAAAATTTAATTTAATGTTTTTCTTATTGTATTGGATAAGAGCCAAGCATAAAACATTAATCAAGGGGTAACACATTTCGAGAAACTCGGGTTAATCTGGTTAGGGAACCCATGGGGATTCGGGAACTTATACACTTTTTCAGGAAACTCTGGGGGAACTTAGAGAACCCTGGAAGCTTATAGGATTGATATATTTTTTGGAAACACTCGGAAAACTGGGAAAACCCGGGAAGCCCATACCTTTCAGGGAATCCAGGGAACTGAGACATTTTTTCAGGGAAATCTCAGGGAATTCAGAGAACCCGGGAAGCCTACACATTTTTCAGGGAGCCCAGAGCGCTGTAACATTTTTTTAAGGGTGCTCTTGCAGAATTCTGAGAATCTGGGAACCACACGTTTTACAGGGAATAGTGCGAACTGATACATTTTTTAGGCAACTCTCGGAGAGCCTAGAAAGCATATACGTTTTACAGGGAATCCAGAAAACTGATGCATTATTTCAGAGAAGTCTCGGGGAATTCAGAAAAGCCGGGAAATTCATAAATTTTTCAAAAAACCTAGAGAACTGATACATTTTTTCAGGAAACTCTCGAGGAACTCGAAAAACCCGGGAAGCCTATACGTTTTTTAGGGAACCCAGGGAACCGATACGTTTTTGTCAGGGAACTCTCGGAGAACTTGGAGAACCAGGAAACCCATGCGTTTTTCAAGAAACCCCGGGAACCGATATATTTTTTTTTTCAGGGAACTCTCTAGGAATTCGAAGAACCCGGAAAATCCATACGTTTATCAGGAAGGTCAGGAAACTAATACATTCTTTTCAGAAAACATTCGAGGAACTCGGAGGAGCCAGGAAACCCATATGCTTTTCAAGGAACCCAAAGATCGCTACATTTTTTTAGGGAATTCTCCGGGGATTCGGAGATAACCCGGGAAGTGTATACGTTTTTCAGGGAATTTAGGGAACTGATACAGTTTTTTAGGGAGCTCTCAGGTAATTCGGAGTATCCGGGGAACCCAAACGTTGTTCGCGGACCCCGGGAACTAATACACTTTTTTCAGGAAACTGTCGGGGAATTCAAAGAACCTAGGAAGCCTATAAGCCTATTCGTTTTTCAGGGAGATCAGAGAACTGATATATATATATTTTAGGGAATTCTCAGGGAACTTGGAAAACCCGGGAAGGTTATATGTTTTCAGGGAACCTAGGGAACTGTTACATTTTTCAAAGAACTTTCGGGAAACTCACTGAGCCCGGGAAACCTATACATTTTTCAGGGAGCTCAGAGAACTGATACATTTTTTCAAGGTACTCTTGCGGAATTCGGCGAATCCGAAAAACTTATACATTTTTGAGGGAATTCAGGAACCCTGGAAACCCGGGAAAACTTTTCGATTTTAAGAGAATCCGGGGAATCGTTATATTTTTCAGGGAAATAGGGAAACTGATACATTATTTCGGAATACCAGGAACTCGAGCCACTGTGATAACTTTTAAGTTACTCTTTGACCTCCATGTGCATTTAGGATTTTTTCCGGAATTTAATCAGTCCTTGTGAACAATCCCTCAGGATTAACAGATCCTTCTACAACGAAGCTTCCACATAATTAATAATAATTGCACTGCAACAGATTTATTACCCATAATTTGATTATTGTTATTCAGGTATCGCATTTAGGGCTCAATTTTCACTCAAAGTTACTGATTAAAGTGAAAAATTGTCCCCTGAAAAATTATTAATAAAAATTAATGAAAAGGGATAAACACAATTGATTTAATTGAAGTGATATTATTATTTAACGAAAATTATTTCAATATTAATTTAATTATTACAATTTATTGTATAGTAATCTGAACACTTAATATTTTTCTAAATTAATTAGAGAAATATCGGAGAAATATGGAGTGTTCGAAGTCAGGGTTACTTTAAAGGTGAGTATTTTTTCCTAAATTCACATAAAGGTTCCATTCTTGGCTCCCATCCAGCACGATAAAAAAGGAAAATTACATTTTTATTTTCCGCAAGAATTCATAATCAATGCTTAGTACAGTTTCTAATCCAAGTGGCAATTCGTGCATAAAATGTTCTATTAAGCATTTCATTTGGAGCAAGAATAATGATCTAAAATTTTTAGAAGTCCATAAAAAGAATTCTAATTTAATTAAACAATCTAGTTAAAACTTTAGTGTTAATCGTTTTTAAAGTTGAAAATTTCTATAGCACTAGTTTGCAAGACTTAAAGAATGGCTGCATAGAAGCACTTCTTTTCCTCGTTATCCAGGAAAATTATAAATCTCATGCGACTGCTGAAAAATTGCTCAATACTTTTGTGTACAGCAGAAAAGCTTCTTGCTCTCCTCAATTTTCCGCTATTTGACAAGAAATTAATGCTCTTTTATTGGGACAAATTTCAATTTGAAATATTCCCATAGCGCAGTGGGTGGGAGGGATGAAAGCTGAAAAGAAAATTGATGGGGATGTTAAGAATAGAGAGAAATTTTCTCTAGAAATTCTAAGGGAAATGCGTCAAGATGAGTTAATCTCTATGGAGAAAATTACACCACTAACCACTCATGAAAACCAGGAGTGTAACTCTATTATTTTCTTCCCATAGCATTCCACTTCCATTAAATTTAATTGCAAAGACAAATCCGTGGTATATCCTATTAATTTAATCTTTTTTTTTCTCTTCCAAGTTTATCGCAAGTTTATCAATGTGGAAAATCAATAAAGCAATATACAACTTTTATTGCCATCACTTTGGCACTTCTTAAGTACCTCTTTATATTTTTTGCCGTCTCAGGTGAAATCCTAAGACCCTCACCTGTGATGTGGCAGCAGGTGAGAGGAATGTCATGAAGTCAGAATCTCTTATGGTGTCAACGTACTTAAAAGTGGTGCTAAAGCTCCATAAAGTGCTATTAAAGCATCATATTTTTCAACATTAAACTCTCAGCATCAATTCATCCCCCCTCAACGACTTTTTTTTCCATTTCACGCTTTATTCCTAACATTGAAAATATTTGACATGAGGCGATATTGAATGAAAATGAGAGAAAATATGAAAAAAACGGATTGACGAACTGAAGAAAACTTCGTGGAATGCTTGTAAGATTTCGATACTCATACTGAAAAATTTTGATTCGCATTAAACATCAGCCATATGCAATGAAAAATTTTTTTTCTTAAAATATTTAAGTGTAGTGCTGTCTCTGATTGGTCAAAGACTTTAGCGACCTTTAGAAAGGGAGGAAGAACCTGGGTCTTAGGTCAGCGACGTCTAGAATACTTGGTCTTCTCCTCAAATTTAACGATGTATTCGCTATCACTTTAGTAAACGCATAGGCCCGGTAGGGTTGAATCGGCCTTTTGGGGCGGCATCCTACATCTTGAGGTACGGCATTTTCTATGTAGGGACCAGGACAGTAGGATCACCAGGCCCGGACAGTAGACTGAATTTCTCGTTCCGAAGGATATTTCAGGCAAAAGGACAGAATGATAAGACCTGCATCGGGCACAGTAAGGATACGCGTACAGTGCTAATTAGGCACTAGTACTCTCAACATACGAACTTGTCGACCAGGAAAGGGGCAATGGCTTCGACACACTCCTAGCCCGTTCACCAGATTTAAGGCGCATAGGCCTTGTATCTCTTTCCAAAGGAATTAATCCGAGATTTCGTGCCTCAGCGGATAGAGTGCTGAATCTATGGCGCAGAGATCTCTGATTTGAACGGCGAACAAGCCACGTCCAGTGCTGGAGTAAAATTTTGATCGGCTGGACACACAGTTTCAGTTACTCTGTCCTGACACAGCTGATCAATCAATTGCAGCACTGCCTTTCGCTGCTCAAACACTGACTGATGGCTTCGTCCATCACTCTGGATTGGATGGCTCATTACACATCAGTGTATCTTTCAGCTCTCTATCCTAAGCAACGAAAACTCTCCTCAGATTTCTATCATGAAGTATTCACCATGGCTTATCAGAAAGTACAACTATTTCTAGTATTCGTAAAAACATTCATGCTAGATCATTCACACTGTCATGGATATCTTGGACTTTGAGGAGTACTCTTACCAATGGACATCTCCCTCACTTCGTTATAAAAATCAGTCTAATCCTAGTTTTATACAGATGATATAAGTATAATTATAATATACTATATACAAAATAAAACCAACAAATTAAATTACAAGGCTTATAGTCCAGAAAAGCAGACAAAGGCCTCGATACTATGACTGACGACGATAAACTCGGATGGTTTTACGACGACTAAGTAGTGAGAGCCACCAAAGCGTAGCCTTGACTCCGAGGTACTTTATCAGGGTTGACCTCAGTTGTAGGAAAGGTACTCCAGTCTCGAAACTTCCCGAGTGGAAAGTTGCCAACGTCGTCATCAGGTATAGAGGGAAACAGTCTCGATTAAACATTCTTTCTGCGATGGATCTTTTGGATTTGTTCACCATGGTAGAGAGCAACGATCCAGGCACTCTCAAAGTCCGATCCAACAGTTGCCGGTAATTATAGGCTCTCCCTCGTCATTTAATGAAAAGCAGTGTAACATTCGTGGACCGTTCCACACTCGCGGTTAAGAGGATGTTCGTCGAAGTAACCTCGCCAGCTGAGAGGATAAGACTCAAGGTTAACGAAAGGAAAACGAAATACGTGGTCACTGGCGACAAAGCATCCGGATTCCGTAAGAATGTGGCTTTGGATGAGTGGAATTTTGAGGTTGTCAATAACAACTTCAAAAATACCTCAGATCGGTACTGAGGACGGGTAATGAAGTCAGAATAGAGGTTAACGAGGAGAGAGGCTACTTTGCACACTCGTCGATATTTCGATCAAGGAACGTCTCTCGGCCAACAAGGATCAAAATATGCAGAACCATATTGAAGCCAGTCATAACGTATGATCTGGAAATAGTACCGCTGACCCGTACAGAGGAGAGAAAGCTGCTGATCTTGAGGGACGCATCCTACGACGAATCTATGGGCCTTTTCATAAGGAAACTACAGGGGAATTCCGAAAAAGGATGAATCACGAACGCGAGGAGCTTCATGGAAAGGCTGACATTGTAACCTCTTTCCGAGAGAGAAGATAGACCTGGCTTGGTCACATTTACCGTATGCCAGAGGAAAGAATGCCCAGGAAATTGTATAAGTAAAATCCGCAGGGGACGAGGAGGAGAGGACGTCCCCGGACAAGCTGGCGAAACATAGTGGACGATGTCCTCAAAACTTTTAGGATACTGCGAACCTGGCTTTAGATCGTGTGGAATAGCGAACTGTAGTGCAAGAGACTTTGTCTCTTAAAGGGACCTAAATGGCTACTTAAGTAAGAGCAGCATACGAGGCCCCACTCTTCCCTAATGATATTTCCGATGACAATATCTGTGACCATGCGGCTCAAGGTGACGAGTTTGGGGAAGTTATGGTAGCTAGCCATCCTCAATGTCTGTCGCCGGCATATGGGGAGCTCGCATGAATTTTTGTCTTAGATATAAATGCGCAAATTCATTGCCTTTTCCCTGCATTTTCGACGAGTTTTTTTTGCGAGACGTTTCTGTGGTTGCTCTGCGAATATTTCGCATCACAACACTCTTATGTTTCGAAAAGATAATTTTCAAGTTACAACGCTGCAGGCAGTATCAATATCAAGCATTCCGTTAATGTTTTTTTTTATTATACCATCACTTTTTTATGCCGATTTTGATTGATTTCAGAACGTTTTTACGTAACGATATTCGTATAAAATGTTATCTTTTACCTCTCATCAACAAAAAAACCTTATTTAAGTGACTTAAAGGATGTGGAAAGAAAAAATAAATTGTAAGTCTTAAATATTAGAGATAGCCTCAAAAAATAAGATGCCGTATATCGACGGCTCAGAATAAGAGTCGAACAACTCGAATTCTTCTGGACATCTACGAATTATTTATCTGAAAGTTTTGTTCTTATAGTTGTAGGCTTTTTGAATCTTAAAAACCTTGTAGTCCTTATGCAAAATATCAATTTGAAATCACGTAAAGCTGACCATTTGCGACTTGTTCGAGTATTATTCTGAGCCGTCGATATGAAAGCAGGTATTGAAGGAAAAATTAAAAGTTACCCTAACATTCGTAGAATACAGTAGAGTCCCGCTATAAGCCATCGCTCTATAGCCCACAATTTATCGACCGTTGATTTCAAAACACTGATTTTAAGTTAGGTTATGTTTTTTAGTACGCAACATGAAATTTTGTCATAATTATTTTAATATTTTAGGCAAACTTTATTGAGTAGTTATGATAATTGTGATCCATAATGAAGAGAGCGAGAACAAGTACCACAATCGCAAAGAAAGTGGAAGCCGTCAAACAATTTCAATACTAAAAGTCGTTGATAATTTTAAAAAATGATATGGACTATAGTGCGACCCAAGTGTCAAATCTGGAACCAAATATGGACTATAGCGAGACTCTACTGTATCTTTATCAGAATTATCCTGAATATTCAAGGGGTAGATAACTGTATCGCTCAATGTTCACTCAAGTGCCAATCTGTCGATCTCTTCCAAAAATGGTGCCGATCTGCCGATTTCGTGTCAATCTGTCAATCTCATGCCGATCAACCGATCTCTGGTTAAATAGTTCCGATCTGTTGATATCTTACCAAAATAGTGACGTTCTTTCGATTTCTAACTCCAGATCGGTACTATTTTGCCGATCAGCGCTCACGGTTCCCTGTAAGAGCCACCTATTCACCCCTTGTGAATATCTTAAGTGGCTGTCATTTACCATTTACCCTTTACGTTTAGTAGCAGTTCGACAGATGAACGGTTGACAAGCAAAATAAGCAACAGAATATTTTTCCGCGGAGGAGGAGTAAAGAAATAAATATAAGAAAATCAAGGGATTATGTGTATTGCTTCCCCTTTGACTTGGAGCAGTAAAAAACAAGATTTCAATATGAATTTCGAATTGTGCCGAGAATGTCGTTGTCAAATAAATCCGCTGATGACAATCTTATGAATTTAATAACGTACAACGGGAAAGACTATCACCTCAACCCACATGCTGAGTCGTCTTCTCGGCAACCCTTTTATATCGTCCAGATAACCCTTAGTGAATTTATATTGAATCAGAGATGAGAAATCTCAGAGACAATATTTGCTTCAGAGAAGAGGCCAAAAGGTCAACGAAGAGGAAGGGTATTTGAATATGCCAATTTGCATTAGGAAACCTTCACATTTTTCCTTCATTTCCCCTCTATGTTCAATTTTCCGCAAACATCACCCAATAATCCCATGAATTGTGCTATTGGTCACTCTCCAGCCACATCCTTGAGAAATTTGTGATTGCAAGTCACAAAGCTCCTTGAGCATCACGATAAGACGAAGCATCCTCATTGGGATGGTACGATAATCTGGCCAAGATGGGTATGTGGACTTGCACTAATGAATTTAATACCAACTGGAGGATTTCCATCAACACGCATCCCAATGTCCTGTGATTGCGTATGAATAGGTCTTCACATGATTATCCTCCCATTCACTGAGGAGTGTCTTGTGTGATAAAGCGATGATATTCAAGGGGGTATAACGCGAAATCTTGGGATTTGCTCCTTTCATAAATTTCTCAGAAACGGACATCTCAAAGTCACTTTGGGATATTGATCGAAAATTGACAAATCCTTTCAATAGATTGGCCTCAAGAGATTATCTTCAAAGGCATTCCTTAAAGTTGTAATAGGACTGGATTTTCTACTTAAAATTTAAAATCCTCCTTATCAAAGCTATTACTGTTGACATCCATTGAAGCACTTTAGTAATTCAATTACTCCTACTTACAACCACTAAAGGAGCTCTGGAAAAATGGACTATGGCAGAAAATTACTTGAATTACCATGAAAAATATTATGATAATTGTTCTCAATTTGAATATTAATTCAATTTATTCAATCCTCCCCATTCGTGTTCATGTCTAGCCATTTTCTGCACACTTTTCCCAGGGCAATAGAGTCATTGTGATGCCAAGAGTAAGAGATCCTATTTATAAGAAATGGGTACTTCTTGTGGTTCCTGCTAGCTTATCTCACCTCGTATTTGGCTTTGTGAAATTTTTCATCATGCCCAAGTAGCAAAACATGACCATTATTTAAGAAAAGGGGTGGGTAGCGAATTGGTAATTAAAACGTAAGATTCAGGTTTTTATTCCCTCAAGCAGTTTTCGAACTAAAACTTTATATACTAAGTTAAATTTTCCCGAAAAATCTCTCTAATTAAAAAATTACAGCACTTAAGCCAAATGAATATATCTTATCTCTAAAGCCCATACGAGACAAATTATTGGAAGGCTTTTAGAATAAATTCAAAATAATTATAGCGTTCTGTATTCAAAAATTAGTTGAACCGCGATTTTTTCGGCTTATGTAAAATAAAATTGAATTTGAAGCACTCGTATCTAAAAGTGATACGCTCAAAGCAAAAACAGGTTATTTTAATACGAAACTGCATACGTGATAAGGTGATGTATCTCACGAAGTTGTCTGTAATTTTGAGTCTTTCCGGAGTGCAATAGATTGTTTTTTCTTCTCAAATAAAAGGAAATAAAAGAAGCCAATATATATCAAAAACCGGTCCTGGTGAGTTTCTTCCAATCTATTAACCTCTCAATCAGGTATGGAATTTTTCTCTAAGTAGAATAGCTTTCAAAACGGTTTATAAACTTCTTGATTTGAATTAATAAAGGCATAGGTTACAGTTAGGAAATTTAAAATAGATTCCAATATTTAATTTTGAGGCCTACTGACTGTTTTGATGAGACTTGGTCGTGATAAGAAAGAGAACGAAAAGACAGATAAAAGAGCTTCCTTCATTTCTCCATATTAAGAAAAAGAGGATGTCTGAAAGCTCAATATTAAATTCCTTTCAACATTACTCCATTGTAGTTCTGGTCAAGATACCGGGAGTCAAAATTCTGAAAGTCAAAATCCTGAACGCCAAAATCAGGAAAAGACCAAAATTCTGAATGTTATAATTTAGAAAAGTCAAAATCTTGAATGGGCCAAAATTTCGAATTCGAAAGCCAAAATCCAGAAAATATCAAAATTCCGGATAGGCCAAAATTCTGAATGCCAAAATCTCGAAAAGGACAAAATCATGAATGGCTAAATTCGTATACTTAAGTTCCGGATGGGTCAAAGTCTTTAAGAGTCAAAATCCGAAAAAGGGCAAAATTCCAAACGGGCCACAATCTCGAAAGCCGAAAACCTGAAAAGACCATCCAAGGTCAAAATCCTGAGTGCCAAGTTCCGAAAGCCAATATCCCGAATGGACTGAGATGCGCTAAAATCTCAATAGCTGAATAGCTCAATAGCTCAATAGCTTTTGTTTGTAAACTTGTTTTCAAAATTTCCTATGAGATATAGTGAGATGACTATCTCATTCACTCTTATTAAAATGTCAAAAACATGTTTACTAAACAAAAGTTATTGTGCGTTGGGCATTTAAAGGTTCACTTTGTGTAAATCATGCATACATTTCCCTAGGAAAGTTACTTCAACCGTTCTTACAGAACAACTGTCACACTATAGTCAGTAAACTTACCATATGGTAACATATACTGCACGTATGACTCTTTGTTTTAAGTCTTATACACATTCCGAATGTGCAACAGTTGTGAAGGTGTAATGACAAGAACATACGACGAAAAATCAATGTATTTCATTGCAGATTTGACTGGAGATTGCGAAGGAAGTGAGGAAAAACAAAGGCCAGAGAGTTGAAATCGGGAGCAAAGTGACAGAGTAAAATATACGCAAGTAGGATAGTTTCAGCGAGCTTATTCACTTACTCGATTGCTGATAATAAATCCCAGTTCAAAACTTGACTGTTGAAGTACATATGGAGTCCAAACACAAGTAGATTTTGATTCTCCAATAGTGTCTTGGATAAAAGGTAAATGGAACTATATTTGCACAAAAAGTCGTTGAAGGTCGAAGAATTCAAATTCAATTTCGAATTTTCATACTAAATTTTCGAACAAGGTGGCGAAAATTTATGAAATATCACACTAAAAAACTGGCAAAAGAGTTACTTAGTGATTATGGAGTGATTAAATACTGGGGCAACAACAGTAAACGTCGTTGTTCAGTTCTTTTCCTCACAACAATGTGAAGACCGTCACATTTTGACACTTGAGCACTTCGAAATTCGAACAGGATGTACACAGAGAAAATTTTTCAAGTATCCAGATTCAATACCCATGGTATTGATTTTAATCCCACCATTTCAATACCAAAATTATCCCAAATTTTCTTGAAAATAGGTGCATATTGGGATTGATTTTAATTTCTAGAACAAAGTTAAGAAATATTGGGATTACTTTTAGGACATATTGGTATTAAATTTATGAAATTAATTTTTTGAGGAGGAAATGGTATTGTTTCTATCTCAATTTGAGATTGAATTTTAGAATTCGTGGGATTAATTTAATCCCATTGCAGCATTGATTTTTGAAAGTCATTATTTATTAGGAAACAGTATTAATTCTATCCCATTCTGGTATTGATTCTATCCTATTTTGGTATTGATTCTATCCCATTTTGGTATCGATTCTATCCCATTCTGGGATTGATTCTATCCCATTCTGGGATTGATTCTATCCCATTTTGGGATTGATTCTATCCCACTCTGGGATTGATTCTATCCCATTTTGGGATTGATTCTATCCCATTTTGGGATTGATTCTATCCCACTCTGGGATTAATTCTATCCCACTCTGGGATTGATTCTATCCCACTTTGGGATTGATTCTATCCCATTCTGGGATTGATTCTATCCCATTTTGGGATTGATTCTATCCCGCTCTGGGATTGATTCTATCCCATTCTGGGATTGATTCTATCCCATTCTGGGATTAATTCTATCCCATTCTGGGATTGATTCTATCCCATTTTGGGATTGATTCTATCCCACTCTGGGATTGATTCTATCCCACTGTGGGATTGATTCTATTCCACTCTGGGATTGATTCTATCCCATTTTGGGATTGATTCTATCCCACTCTGGGATTGATTCTATCCCATTCTGGGATTGATTCTATCCCATTCTGGGATTAATTCTATCCCATTTTGGGATTGATTCTATCCCATTCTGGGATTGATTCTATCCCACTCTGGGATTGATTCTATCCCATTTTGGGATTGATTCTATCCCATTTTGGGATTGATTCTATCCCACTCTGGGATTGATTCTATCCCATTTTGGGATTGATTCTATCCTATTTTGGTATTGATTCTATCCCATTTTGGTATCGATTCTATCCCATTTTGGGATTGATTCTATCCCACTCTGGGATTGATTCTATCCCATTCTGGGATTGATTCTATCCCATTCTGGGATTAATTCTATCCCATTCTGGGATTGATTCTATCCCATTTTGGGATTGATTCTATCCCACTCTGGGATTGATTCTATCCCACTGTGGGATTAATTCTATCCCACTCTGGGATTGATTCTATCCCACTCTGGGATTGATTCTATCCCACTCTGGGATTTATTCTATCCCATTCTGGGATTGATTCTATCCCATTTTGGGATTGATTCTATCCCACTCTGGGATTGATTCTATCCCATTTTGGGACTGATTCTATCCCACTCTGGGATTGATTCTATCCCATTTTGGTATTGACTACCCCATTTTGGTATTTTGGTGTGTACACTGTATCCACTGCAGCCCTTTTGCACTAATAACCAGGACAGCAACACTCAGACTATAGGGTATTGATTTTATCCCACTGAGGTATATATTCTACGATACTATGGTATCAGTTTTATATTATTAAGGTATCATTCTCATTCCATCAATCCCAAAATGGTATATCAATCCCACAGAGTGGGATAGAATTAATCCCAGAGTGGGATAGAATCAATCCCAGAGTGGGATAGAATCAATCCCAAAGTGGGATAGAATCAATCCCAGAGTGGGATAGAATTGATCCCAGAGTGAGATAAAATCAGACTTCACTTTAAATACAAAACACTCGCACAAGACACGTCATTACCATCTTCCTTCCCAAACCGATTCCAAAAGGACTATAGGGAATCAATATGGGATAGATTTTATCCCACTGAGGATTCAATATATAGAATAATCTACGATACTATGATAGAATCAATCAGTTTTCAATATTATTCCCAAAAGGATATCATTCAATCCCAGAGTGGGATAGAATTAATCCCAGAGTGGGATAGAATCAATCCCAGAGTGGGGAGTGGGATAGAATCAATCAATCAGAGTGGGATAAAATCAATAATGGAATCAATCCCAGAGTGGGATAGAAAATCCCAGAGTGGGATAGAATCAATCCCAAAATGGGATAGAATCAATCCCAAAGTGGGATAGAATCAATCCCAGAGTGGGATAGAATTAATCCCAGAGTGGGATAGAATCAATCCCAAAATGGGATAGAATCAATCCCAGAGTGGGATAGAATCAATCCCAGAGTGGGATAGAATCAATCCCAGAGTGGGATAGAATCAATACTGGAGTACCTTAAAGTCAATACTGAAATTATATGAAATTAATCCCACAATGGGATGAAATTAGAAACTCATTGTGCTGTAATAAAGGAAATTCAAGCAGTCCCGTGGCGCAACTGGCTAAGGCGTCGACTCTCAAGTGAAGATTTGCTGAAAAGTTGTGAGATCGAATCTCGGCCGATGCAAAAAAATGGATTCTTAGTTGGACTTTGCGAAAATCAATACTACATTGGAATGAAATTAATACCAAAATGGGATGAAAAAATCAATACTTGGAGTACTCCAAAATCAATACCAAATGGGGATGAAAATCAATACAAAAAATAGGATGAAAATACCCTAAAATCAATACGAAAATTGGGATAAAAATTTCCTGAAATCAATACGGAAAATGGGATAAAAACACCCTAAAATCAATACCAAGATGGGATAAAATTAATACCACAATACCCTAAAATCAATACTAACGAGGTATTGATTCCAAGGAATATTTTTTTAATCAATACCTAAATACCCTAAAATCAATCCCAGAATGGGATAGAATCAATCCCAAAATGGGATAGAATCAATCCCAGAGTGGGATAGAATCAATCCCAGAGTGGGATAGAATCAATCCCAAAATGGGATAGAATCAATCCCAAAATGGGATAGAATCAATCCCAAAATGGGATAGAATCAATCCCAAAATGGGATAGAATCAATCCCAGAGTGGGATAGAATCAATCCCAAAGTGGGATAGAATCGATCCCAAAATGGGATTAAAATCAATACCAGAATGGGATAGAATCAATACCAAAATGGGATAGAATCAATACCAGAATGGGATAGAATCAATACCAAAATGGGATAGAATCAATACTCATTGCGATTGAAATTTAATGATTTTATGGTATTAAATCAATGACAGAGATTTTCTTGAATTTAATCCCAAAATACCCTAGAATTTAATACCACGAGGTATTGGAGCCCTTTTAATACCAAAAGTATCCCAAAAAAGTATTGATTCTAGGGTATTTTTTTTCTCTGTGTAACTTCCGCCACCTTGCGAAAGTATTAAGAAGTAAGAAAGTCTCTTTTTTGGATCTTCAAATAGATTTTTGAATTTTTCAAGATCTACTTCTGTACGTAGACACTTCGTTGCGAATGTAAGTTGCTTACATGAAGTATAGTGGTAAATTTAAATTTAACCATAGCACGGCACTCACTCCCTAAAGAGGACCGTGCAGCATCCCCTAGGTAGGGCATGCGTAAAATCAGGTTCGCAACAATTTGTTGTTGCCATGATTTGCTACATGGGTAGCATATTCCTCCGAGACAACCCCACCCAGTCGTCTCGCAGCTGATCCCGTGACTTCCGGGGACTAATACCGTGTCCTCCCCATAAGAATATGAGGCTGCTTTGGGGGGGCACCTTTGATGCTTGTTTGGCGTGAGATACAAATTTCAGTTGGGTGTTGAAATCCCCTCCCCATTTCATCTCCACTTTGCATGCCCTTTTCATGGGGCACCAACCTTGCCTGATTCCTCCTCAATCTCCGGACGCTTGGCACGCCTTAATAACGGCTAATACGTCTTAAAATGACTTTATCACGTCATTTCATCAAAGGCTTCAAGAGGCCTTACACCCGACTGAACGTTCCTTATACATTTGACTTTGGGGTGGGTTAGGGAATGGGGACGGAAATGTAGGTGGTTGCTGCCGCAACAGAAAATGAACATTTACACATCCAAGATGGGTGTTTTGGGTGGGTGGTAAGAGCAATGGAAATTGGTAAAAAGGGGGTGGAATAGGTGGAAGAGATATAGATGCTTGGAGAATCATCGTTATCACGAAGCCAAGGGTGCCAAAGCATTTGCTGTTGCTCACTCGTTCCCATGAACATAATTTAGTTGAAAATTAACGTGGGGATAGGGGTGGAAAAGCGAGTGTTAGATGCTGTACGCGAGATACTTTGGATCATACATTTTATAGCAATAATAAACTTCTCCCATACTTTTAACTCCCCCAAACTAACATGCACGGCAACTAATAATGTTGGTTGTGCTTAGAGATGATATGAGACTATAAGGGGGGGATTGGGGATGAGAAAAAGAGTCAAAAGGGGAGAGGTAAACTATGTCAAGTTACCCGTAGTAATAATTTTCATTTAGATACTGAGCCACTCTATTCAACCTCCCAGAGAGGATAATTAAAGTTTAAAGACAGGCGAATGGGTTTTGCACAAATTTTCCACAGAAATCTCATCATAACTATGGCAAATTTTAGCATCAATTTAAGTGGTAATTTGAAAATATTTTTCCTCCCCCCATAAACACCAACAACCCACTTTGAGGTGAACAGCTGCCAAAAAAAGCTCCAATTGATTAAGCTTCCATTACGCTTGCCACAAAAAATGTCCATCAATATTCCCACATTTAAAAAAAAAGTCCAACTAACTGATAATTTAAAACCAATTTAAATCTATCAAAATAAAATTAATTGATTTGACAGTTGCAGAAAATATTTCATCGTGGTTAAATGCACTCAATGGAAATCAATCGAAGCTTTTCAATTCATAAAGCTCAATTGAATGAGAACTTTTCACAAGCTACACAGCGCTAATGATTCAATTCTGTGCAATTACGCAGTCTACAATCCTCGAAATCCTTTTCACTAATACTTCCACTTGGCCAAATTTCTCAATTAATTCAATTTAATTATTCAATTTTGCTCTAAAAGTACTCAACCAGCTTGAAGTAAGCCCTGTTAGAGGTTTATGCAGAAAATTTAATTGGTAGTTCGTCAGAAATATTTCGGATTTTCACCACAATTTTGTTAATCTGAACCTGTGTGAAGAATAACATTTCACGCTTTGTAGTCCTTGTTCTATTGTCTATTGGTTACCATATACAGTAGGAGCGACTGGGGCAAAAAGTCACAAATCGAGAAATTCAAAATTCAATATCTTCCAAGGTAAAAAAGATAGCGGCTCAAATTTTTTTCTATAGATAGCCTCCATAGACCTTCTTCTATATTGTAAGTTTCTTAGAATTCGAACAAGGAATTTAGAAAATAAAAAATATCGAAATTTTTAGCCCTATTTTTGAAATATTTTCCTTGCAGAAGATAACAATTATTACCTACTTATTTACCAAAATTGATGCACTGGTGAATATTTTCTAAATAATTTGGATTTTTTGAATAAGAAAATCTTTTATAAAAATGGCCACTTGGGGTAAAAAGTAACAAAAGGTGTAGAGCAAGAAGTAACAAAATAGCGAAGCAATTTCTGATGTCTCACGGCGAAAAGAAACGTCATTATCATGTCTCGCCGCTTGTTGTTTGCATTGGTCAAACGATTTGCAGTCTTTTGTGTGTTTTTTTTCTAAAATGGATTGAAAAGCGCTTTTCTCGTTTTCTCACTTTTCTTGTAGAGAAAACGACGACGTTTTACAAAGGTGTAGATGAATAAATTTTCTATGAAAATATGTTGTATAGGTATTTTTTTCAAATTTGCGGAAGCCCACAATAAAGCGAATCAAAATATGATAATACTCAATGTCTGGTACTATTTGCCCCAGCATTCTGCAAAAAAAAGATTGGTCATTTACGGGTACTTAACCAATTGATTACCGATTCCGACCGATGCAATCGGGTTGGAAATTTCAAGACCTTTCCAAAAAATCCAAATTTAGCGATATTGGTTGAGAAAGAGGCTCCCCAAAAGTGGTTTAAACTTTAACCTTCAAAATCCAAGATGGCGTTTTTTTTAGGTCATAGGTATGTTTGGGCGAAATGTTCACCTGGACCACCTAAAAAAACATATCCAAAAATAAAAAAAGACATAGGAGCCGTTTTCGAGAAAAACCAAGAAAACATGGTTTTGGAGTTGATGGGGGCGGGTGGGGGGTAAAATAAAAAAAAACACCTACACTGAGAAAAATCTGAAAAGGTTAAAATAACATTCCGGAAATGTTAATTTTACCCTGCATTATTTATCCGAAATCGGTCTAAATATTATGCTTTTTAGGTATATTATCGGTTAAAGTTACCCTTTTTATGTTAATTTTACACTTCAAACGGTGTAAAATTAACATTAAAATATGTTGATATATTTTTACACCTAAAAAGTGTTAAAGTTATGAGGAAAAAAAGTTAATCGCACCCACTTTTTTTCTCAGTGTATGTTTGGACGAAATGTTCGCCTGGATCACCTAAAAAATATACGCTGAGAAAAAAAGAGGGTGCGATTTACTTTTTTTTCTAGTGACTTTAAAATTTTTAGGTGTAAAAATATATCAACATTTTTTAATGTTCATTTTACATCTTTTTAAGTGTAAAATCAACATGAAAAAGGGTAACTTTTACTCCCAATACACCTAAAAAGGGTAATATTTACACCTATTTCGGATCAATAATGCAGGGTGAAATTATCATTTCCGGAATGTTATTTTAACTTTTTCGGATTTCTCTCAGTGTAGAAACACCTCCAAAACCAAGAAAACATGGTTTTGGAGTGTATGAAGGCGGGTGGGGGGGAAAATAAAAAAAGCATTTAGAGATATTGTTTTTTTATTGAGGGTCACCGAAGACCGGAACTTGATATATCTTACCGTTTAAGCTCTAGGATGGTGATAAGTTTAAAAAAAGTCGATATTATAACTGTTCTCTCTTAGTAAATATTCGAGAAGTAAAATGAATTGTTCGTAGCTTGAATCGTCCGAAAGTAGCACGCCTTCCCCTGACGAAACAGTAAAAAAGCTCTTTTCATTATTAAGAATACGTGAAAAGTATGAAGGTTCGAAGTCAGAGTATGTGCGAAGCCTGAAAGCCTCCCCTACGTAAATTCTACACTAAATATTTGACCGTCAATATGTTTCAGCCTTAAAATTCAATAGAACATCAATATAAGGAAAGTGCTGAATTTTTGGTGGGGAATTGATGGAGTGAGCTTTTTATTGGGAGACAGTATGGGGTGGTTTTGGAAAATAATAAAAGCACTGGCAATCAACAGTGAAACTTTAAGTGGCGGAATATTGACTCAGCGAAATTGTTGTTGTGCTGGGGAGAAAAAAAAAGAAAGCAGCCGGAGATGGATACTGTCTCTCACAGAGGGGAAATTTACGATTTTTCATCATATTGAAATGCTCTGGATGACACAATGGGCGTCGAGTGGATGGGATTTTCAAGGATGATGAAGAAGTGTTTGGAAGATGAACACCACAAACCCCCTTAGCACATGGGAGAAAAGCCCTCATCTTCGAGGGAAACCCATTCTCCCTCATTTGCAGAATGGGGCGATATGATGATAATAAAGTTGCGGCTTTGGGGAGTGGGTTTTTTGGGGTGAGGGAGGAAAAGAAACATTCATGTCACCATCCTTTATTGCATCTGAGGGTTGTATGACGGCCCGGATGATGGTCTGTGGGAAAAAGTTTTATATAGCTTTATGGAAATCGTGTAACTGGTTTTCCATCTTCATCTTTCACTTTTATAGTCCCACAAACATACAACAAAACATCCAACTCCTAAAAGTGGTACTCACACCTCAAACTTCCAGCTGAGAAAGAAAATGCTCCCCATCAAGTACAATTCCAACCATCATCACTTGCAATACATTTCATATCGTCTGCGTGGTAAAAAAAAAAGCATTGCCAAAACGGTTATCCCAAAAAGAGGGAATTGTGCATAAAACTAAATTTTATTAGTCGTCAATTTTCGTGGGAGCTCAAGTGAAAACCGCAAAGTCACCATCAACTCTGCAAGCCTATAAACGAAACATACCCTCGATCCAATGGGAAGAAATCGAATATATTGCCCCCCTCTCATCTTCGCCAAAGAAAAAAACCATCAACTTTTCTTGCCCACCCAAATGTTTCCACGACAATTTTGCTATAATCACTCCGTCACTTTAGCACACAAGTGTCGTAAGGAGAAACAAAAAGCTCTCAAACTTACCGCTTTTCATTTCATATCACTTCCCCGCCATCCAAACAACTTGTATTGTGCCATGACATACATTTGAGAAATGCATTTAATTTCAAATACCCAGAATGTGTCATTTCAGAGAATTAGTTTTTACGGCAAATTAATTCTAAAATGCATTTACATAGGCATTTACCAAGTTATTCCATTTTGAATGCCATTGAACACATTTTCTGACCCTGTTAATGCAACTAATAATGAGATAGGGCGTTATTCAATTTGGATAGTGCACAATAATTTAAATTTCAAATTAAATTGACGAATTTGAAGACAACTGTTCGGGCATTTACACACTGTTAATTTATAAATTATTTATTTGTTTTAATAAAGAATAGCATAATAATGCGTTTTTTGTATTTGTTTTGTTTGGTCACGCAACTTTGGCAAATTAAGCAGCTAAAGCGATTTTAAAAATTTTAGGAAATGTCCTTAAGGGGTTAGGTTGGCCACGAAGACTTAATGTGCTGAACAGATCTTCGTCTTTAATTTTTTTTAACAGAATTAATAGGAAGGTTTTAACTGTGAATCCTGTATTATACGGACTTCAAACCTAATGTGTTGGACAACCTACACTGAGAAAAAAACGAGGGTGCGATTAACTTTTTTTCCTTGGAACTTTAACACTTATTAGGTGTAGAAATATATCAACATTTTTTAATGTTAATTTTACACTTTTTTAAGGGTAAAATTAACATGAGAAAGGATAACTTTAACCCATAACACACCTAAATAGCATAATATTTACACGGATTTCGGATCAATAATGCAGGGTAAAATCAACATTTCCGGAATGTTATTCTAACTTTTTCGGATTTCTCTCAGTGTAGGGCTCAAACTTAGAGGTGGCTTAACGGAATTATAATAAAGATAATGATCAGACTACATTCTCATCAATTTCCCACTAAACCGTCTCCCGACTTAAGCCGTAAGTATGCCTGAGGCACAAGAAACAGCATAGGAGAGACTAGGGTAAATTTATCCAGAAAGTGAAGCTTTTTCTTTGGGAAGAAAACCAAATACTGGGCCAAAAATTGTAGTAGCAAAATTACAATTTTTTACCCATTTTATAAAAATGTATTTATTTTGTTTGATACCAGGATCAGATTTACAAATATTTCAGGGAATATAAGGATGTCTTCCCATTTTCATTAAAAAATACTCAATGTTATGTACATTAAAAAAAAAAAACAAGAAAAATCCACTGGTTAATTCTACCTCTGGCTAATTGTGCCCCAGTCTCCCTTATTTCCCTTGAATAGATTTCTCAACACAAAGGAGAAATATGAATATTAAATTGAAGCTCTCATGCATGTAGAGGTACAACAATTTAACTATATTTGTTTGTTATAATCCCCCAAGTGTGTCTCTGCTTAAATGGAAATTGTTGCAAGCTCGACATGAAATTTTTGAATGAAAATGACCCATAAAATAGAATTATTACTAAGAAAAATAAGAGAAAAAAATTCAAAGACCATCGCATTAAAAGACAGGCCACATTCCTCTAATTCAATAACAGACAATAGCTGAGACACACAACCTAAAATTTACGACTGAAAAATTCTTACAATCACGATATTTCAAAATAAATTTGAGAAATTCTTATTTTTCAAAAAGAAATGATTTAAAATCTACCGAAAATATAAGGAAAGAACTGAAACAGACGATGAATTACTGAATTTATGTTGAATTTTTAGCTGAGACACATACCGTCATAACAGCTTATTCCACAACCATGAATTATTAAATATATTTATAAATTCCGTAGCAATAGCCAGAAAATAGATTTTAATTTGTTATTGTTATTAAGCTAATTCTGCCTTTATTTGTAAGAGAGAAAAAGTGTCTTGGATTAAAAGATAAGATCTGTTGTATTAAATTAGTAAATTTAGTTTCATGATTTAATTCTTTCTTTTCAAAAGATATAAAAGGCCTTTTAATTGTTTTATTTGTTTAAGGTTTTCATTGTAAAAACTTCTATAAAGGTTTCAGATCATATCAAAGCCTAAGAAACTAGAATTTTTAACTCGGTAATGCCAGTAATTCCGTTTGCTAAAATTGACGGTCAATGTGTTCCCACCTTAACTGTGAATAACTTGAATGCCTCCTACTGATTGAGCCAAATGGTCTCTGATATATGTTCTCGAATTCACATGGTGGACACGATTATAGATTTTATGAGTTGAAACTCAGGAAAAAAAAATTGGAAGGAAAAATCACAAACTGGGCGTACAAAAAAGCGCTAAAGAAAAAGGATGTATTTGGCATTTATCGATCATTTGATGGATTGCGTCCCATTTCGACTTTATTCAAGCTTTTTTCTCCATCTGCTATTCGAACTACAAAATCACCTCCTGAAATTTAATGAAAAAAGCTGCTTTTGGGGAACAATTAAAGCTTTCGCGGAGTGCACGATGACCGATGTTTGGTTTTTATTTATTAGGAGTTTAAGTCCCGGACAAATATAAATTGATTAAAGTCGGTTATAAACCGGAGATAAGACGGTAATTGTTTTATTATTCATAATTCAATAAATACTTTTCATGTGATATAAGCTTTCATTTCGCAAAATAATAATCCTCATTGCTCTTTAACATTGTTCAATAATTCTGCTGTTCTTAAAGAAACATTGTTTATGGAAATACTGTATATTAAATAATCAGTCCATCAGGCATCTAATCCAAGAAAAGCTCTTCAACATTTCATTAATGAATTTATTAAGTTCATGATGCAATACAGTGGTGTATGTTGATTTCGGATTTTATTTTATTAATAGACTTAATTTTAAAGAGAGTAAAGGTGCAATTCCATTCAAAAACAAAAGTGGAAAGCATTCTCCTGAACATTTTTTGAAACATTTTACTGTTCTCAAATGCTTCTGCATTATCGACTTTTCTTTGTGTTGGTTGTTGTCTCGACTATTTTCCTCGGTCCTCGTCGTGGTCAAAAACCATCAAACAGTCGTGACAGGAACCAAAGCAGGGTAAAGTCGATAATGCAGAAGCAATTGAGAACAGTAAAGTTCAAAAAAAAAATGTTCAGAGAATGGTAGTTCTTATCATTTGACCTCGAGACAGCGTCACAGAATTTTCGCTACAGAAGAAAAATCCAGTGGATTAAATCGATATGACAAATAACATAAAAATCTATCGAGTACATTACTACGCCACAGTGAGCTTTTACTGAGCATAGCAATAAAACTATACTGCGGCAGAGAAGTTAAAAGCTTCAATTGAGTGCTTTTCCCTGCTGAGAGAAACTGTAATATATTTTCAGAGGCAATTTTCACGGTAGGACGAATCACCCTCACCTCACCAAAAAATTTTCAACAGTGGAGACAAATTGACATATTAAATTGAAATCTTTGGCAATTTTTCTTGTTTTCTTTTCACCATACTTTCATATAATTTGGCCAATTGTATCAAATTCCCTTTTTCAACTGTCTCAACTTCCAAATCATACAATTTCTGTGTAATTTTCTCACATCTGCCAGATGATGTATTCCTATACAATTTATCAAATGACAATAGTCGCGAGAATTTTCCTTCTTTCCTCGCGGAAAATATGGTGAAAGAGATGTGTGAATTGAAAAATAAAAGCCACTTCCATCCATAAGTATGAGGCATGACGAGGTAATCGGATTTTGTGATTTACCTCCCATACTTTTCACACTTTTCACTCCCTAGGATGAAATTTTCCTGTGATATTTGAGTAGTAGAATATGCAAAAGTCATATCACAGGGACTTTTTTTTTGTCCAACATAAATCAATGATTTTTCACTTTGTATTTCTTCCTCGAAATAACTATTCTATATCTTTATGATTTTCCACATACAAATGTTGTGGAAGAAAAATTGTCTCAGCGTGACTTGGATTGTCTTCATTGGTAGAATTCTAAGGAGGAAAATGTTCTTAAGGTGGATGTTGGTGGGAAAATGTGAATTATTTGGAAGGAAGCACATACAATTCAGCAGTAATAATTTTTCCTTCACGTTCAACATTTACAATTTCTTGT
This sequence comes from Phlebotomus papatasi, assembly GCF_024763615.1. Lineage (NCBI taxonomy): Eukaryota > Metazoa > Arthropoda > Insecta > Diptera > Psychodidae > Phlebotomus > Phlebotomus papatasi. Next base: position 105,974,580 of record NC_077222.1, on the reverse strand, counting down.
TATTTTTCCGCAATTGCACTTGGGTTTTTTTCTTCTACTTTTCCTCTGTGCTTTATTTTTATTTTCTCAGTGACAATAGTACAAAAGTCCCCAGAGGAGAGGAGCATTCGCCTTTGCGCCAACTGCAAAAGCAATGGCTAAGAAAAATTCGCAGAATGCTCTAACGAATGCTTTAGAATATTCTATAAATAAAAGTTTTCCTAGAAAAGCTATGCAACCCATATTGAGGATGCGTCTGAATTTTGCCTTGAAGCGCCTTGAGATCGAACTCGAACATCTTCGTAAAGTTACGGAAGATCGACAAGCCTGGGCTTCTAACCTGGATGTCCTAAGCCAGCTGCAAATGTTCCAACGTGAAAAACTATAAAGCCTGAGATGAAGCATTTCCACTGTTTAGCTTTGGAGGCTAGACACCAACGCTAATGATATAGACGGAGGACGCATGATATAGGCCTTAACGCTTAAGTGTCTTTTATTACAATTGGGGTCGCAGGCTTAGGACATCCAGGTTAGAAGTCCACGCCTGCCGTTCCTCCGCCACTTCAGGAAAGTATTCGCGGTCAATTCCAAGACGCTCTAACTGTGTTATCACACTTGCACATTAAAATTTTAATATGATTCGCATTAATTGTCGCTTGTGAGAGTCCAAATGTGTAATTTGTGTGTTTGAATCGTTTTATATTCAAAATTTGATCTATTTGTTGATAAAAAGGTAGATTTGGCCCGCAAAATTTGATATAAATTGATTTATAGCATTAATGCGAAAAATTAATGCGATTTTCTCTTTAATTTTTTAATGTGAAAAATATTTATGCTTTAGATAAATTTAAACTTATTTTTGCCAGCCAAGTCCACTTCTTTATCAATAAATAGGAAAACCCCAAATATTAAGTGACTCAAAGACACAAATAACACATTTGGATGCTCACAAGCGACAAGTAATGTGAATTACATTAAAATTTTAATATGCAAGTGTGATAACGCCGTAAGGCAAGGTCCTGAATTTGATTCGCCACCTTATCTGTTTTGGTTTATCCCGAGCTCGACACCTCCTCATAATGCTTTGCATAGCTTATCTGGGGAATCTTTTTGTATTCATGCGCTGAACATATCCATACCATCGAAGAAGAAATTTCGCGACTCTTAGCTCCTTACAAACGGCTACGTTCCTCACTCGATCTCGGCGAGTGATTCTCTTTCCCGTTCGGAGGTACTTCATCTCGGCTGCTTGTACTAATGATCTTACTTGTTCGGTCAGTACCCAAATTTCACGACCATAATTGAGAATAGGAATGAACACTGCTTCGAAAACCGATAATTTAGCAGAAAGACTCACGGTCTTCCTCATTATGCTTCTGCCAAGCTTCTTCATTACTGCAGAGTCCTGGCCAATCCATGAGCACTCGCAAGTAACACCTAGAGGTACTTGAAAAAATAGTAATAGTGACGATTGATATACGAATATATGAAAATACGATATATGAATGACGATAAAATCGATTTCTCATATGGAGAAATAGTAAGGAATCGGGCCTTTTATATTTTTAAATTACAAATAACAATTAGGGCGTGACACTGGTCGCTCAATTATCTTGTGACATTCCGGATTCTGTGTTTTGTGCCAGTTTCTTTGTCCCTCCCGCTGTTAGATGGATAACCTGGAATAGGTCGTCCAAGCGAAAGGACCACAGATTCTCTTTGTGTTTTCTGTTTAGTAGTCGAGGTGAAAACCAAGGGAAGTGTTGGTGTCCTTTGACTTCCCAGAACAGGAAGAATGAGTGGCTTCTTCTCTGCCAACTGAGCAGGAGAGGAGCTGTTGGAAATTAAAGCGTGTGCACGATAAGATTGTTCCCAAGAATAATGCTTTAAAAATGAAGTCTACATAATATTATATTAGAAAAAAGAAAAATATTTTTTTGAAACTTTTATTCATTGTAGATTTATTAGATATATTAGTTTTTTTATTCAAGTATTTGATTGGCGAAATCTCGAATCTTCTTGTACAGTCCTCCCATCAAGGTCTGTACAAGATCATCACCGCGGTTCTTGGTTGTTTCATTCCATTTTTTCTTGAAGTCCTCGATGTTCTCGACACGTTTAGCCTTCTTCTTCAGATCATATTTGATAATAGCCCAATATGTTTCAACTGGATGGAGATTTGGAGTGTTTGACGGATTCATCTCCTTGGGTACATAACGAACGTCGTTCTCCTCGTACTATTCTTTGGTTGCTTGTGAGTAATGGAACGACGCCAAATCTGGCCAGGATACGTGTACACGATCAGTTTCCTTCTCTTTTCTATTATTATTTCGTATCTCAGTGAAGAATGAATAGAACTTGATGAGAGTTTCACCAAAAGAAAGGTAAAACACGTGTTACAATGTTGACATACAACGAAAATGTGGAGCTAGTGACATCTCTCATAAAAATATCAAATCGTTTGGAACAATCTTGTCGTGGACACTCTTTACATACCCTGGTGTTTTTCATCCTAACTTAATTATTTTAATGTTACGACTTACATAGTCATATTGAGGTTTTCAAGACCTTTCGAATAAGTCCCATCTTGAGCAATTTCATTAAGAAATAATGCACCTACCTCCAGATCAGGTTTAAAAAATGAAAATAAAATCATGAAAACTTATAGAACTAATTCAAAAATCGATATAAGTAAAATATATGGTTTTGTGGTAAATAAAAAGAGATTTATCAAAAAAGTATTTCTTGAATATATTTTAGAGGGTTACGAAAGACTGAAAGTCAGTACCTCCTACCATTGTGCCTCTATACCGGTTACGCTAACAGAAAACTGTTATATACCGCAATAGGTTTTTTCATTAAATTTCAAAATTTCACAATTTCGTTAAAGACTCTAGAATAAGTATTTATACTATAACTCAAATTGCTGGATTTTATAAATTGCTCTCCTTAGAGCTCGAGCAATAAAAGAAATAGAATAAAAAAAAAATCCTGGTAAAATGGTAGCAAAAAACGTGGGATTTGTTCCCAGAAGCGGAATGAGACGATAAGAAAATTAATTTTCCACACAAAAATTGAGCATTCCCATGACATTTGGAGATATAATTTATTATTTATTGCATCCAAAGAGATGTAAGATAGCCCACACTTTTCTCCATTCTACCCTTACACTCACCTCCGTCGCGAAAAGCTTTCCGAAAAAGCTCAGTGAATTTTACCTGGGAAATGCATGAATAGATTACTAAAGGTTAGTTCGTTGCACCACTTTCTGGAGTTCATGTTTGCAAAAATTTATTATCCTAGCACTATTTTCTACCTCGTTTTCTCTCGTTTTTGGATGTCATTCCTGCCCCCCCCCCCTTCTGCACTCTCATGTGCATCGAGCTTTTGGAAATGTGTTGGAAATTCATTTGACCGGGGCTTGGAAGGAAGAATTGCTGGAATGGTTCGAGGGTAAAATTGAGATAAACGATAATATTGCTATACGAAAACGTGGAAAACGTATAAGGTGTTCAAATATCAAATTAATAGTTATCTCATTAATTAAATCGCAAATGATGTTTGAGTGTCCTTTTTAGTAGAAAGCATTTTTGCTGATAACATTTTTAATAGCTGGCATGAATTTTGCGTCATTGAGAGAGTGCACCAAACGACGAATATTGCAAAATTAATGACATTTCATAGAATTTTATTAAAACTCCCACTTGATAAACTCCGAAGTCATAATATTAAATTTCCTCTGCATAATTTTACAGAGTTGAGAAATAGTTTTGCATCGATACTTCATAGATTAGTCACTAATTTTGTAAACTAGATTAATATTCCAAGAATTCTTCTGAGTAATCGAGATTGAAGGCATGTCTTTTTAGAACGACAAGAAACCTAAAGATTTGAGTATAAAATAGAATAACCAACAAAGGGTAACTCATTTTGGAGAAATCGAGCTAATCTGGTTAGGGAATTCAGGGGAAATTCGGGGAACCCTTACATATTGTCAGGGAATCAAAGGGGAAACTGGGGAACTCATATATTTTTCAAGGAACTCGGGGAACCCATATATTTTTAATTCAACCCGAGGAACCCATATAATATTTAGGGCACTCACGAAGATCCCGGGGAACCCACACAATTTTCAGGAAACTCTCGAAGATTCCATTGAACCCATTGATTTTTCAGGAAACCCTGGGAACCCAAAAATTTTTCAGGGAATCCGAGGAACTCATACCCTTTTTAGAAAACTGTCGAAGATCCCGGGGAACCGATACATTTTTCAGGGACTCTGTAGAACCCATAAATTTTTCAGAGAACCCGGAGAACCCATACATTTTTTAGGGAACTGGAGTAACTCATACCTTTTTTAGGGGGCCGTCGAAGGTCCCAGAGAACTCACACATTTTTCAGGAACCAGGGGAATCCATATATTTTTAAGGGACCCTGGAGAACCCATTCGTTTTTCAGGAAACCGGACAAACCCATAACTTTATTAAGGGACCGTCGAAGATCCCAGGGAACCCATAATTTTTTTAGGGAACCAGAATAACTAATACTTTTTTTGGGGACTGTCGAAGGTCCCGGACACTCACAATTTTTTCAGTAATCAGGGGAATTCATACATTTTTCAGGGACCCTGAAGAACCCATAAATTTTTCAGGAAACCAGAGTAACTCATACCTTTTTTAGGGGACTGTCGAAGGTCCCGGGGAACCCGCATTTTTTTCAGAGAACCCAGGGAACCCATATATTTTTCAGAGAACCGGAGGAACCTACCTCTTTTAGCTTACTCTTAAAGATCCCGAGGAATCCATAGATATTTTAGGAAACCCTGGGAATCCATGGATTTTTCAGGGAACCCGGGGAGCTCATACATTTTTCGGAGAACCCGAGGAATCCATACATTTTTCAGGGAGTTCGGGGATCTCATACATTTGTCAGGGAACCCTCAAAGATCCCGTGGAATCATTTGCACATTTTGCAGCGAACCTTGGGAGCCCACAAATATTTAAGGAAACTAGGTGAACCGCTACATTTTTTATGAGAAACCAGGAACTTGAGCCATTCTGAATCACCCCTTGATAATCAAGGGTTTTCTGATTATGAAATTAAAAAAAAAATAAATGATTAATTATTAATTACTTGGGTACTGGGATTAATAATAAGCCTATTAAGCCGAGTTAGTAGGTCAAGTGTTTATTGACCTATATTAATCTTAGTAAATATTAATTTATTGGACACAATAATACCTGGTTAACTAGCTTAAGGATATCTTTATATTTATGTTCTTTAGGTAGCCCTATAATCTTTGAGTTACTGAGTCCAGTATTTACTAGGTTACTTAATTCAGAAATTAATATACTACTGCTTCTAATAATTACTTGGCTTCAGAGTATCATAATTGCTGGTTTAATTTATTTAGTATTTTCTGGATGATTGAGTCCAGTATTTACTAGGTTAATGTATTCAGAAAGTAACCAGTGATCCAGTTTACTTGATCCAGTATTCTCTGTGTCACTGAGTCCATTATTTAATAGTTAACTGTATCAAGCAATTACTGCTCTACTGGACCGAATGCTTATGGAGCTGTAGAGCCGTACAGTTTGGGTTCAGTAATTTCTTGGCTACTTACTGTGAGTTACAGAGCCTTATAGTTACTGGTTTACTTGATCCAGTATTTTCTAGATGGTTGAGTCTAGTTAGAAAGTATTTCATAGGCTTAATATTACTGATCCAAATAAATACCTTACTGGATCCAGTAACTATTGATCCAGTTTACTGAATTCAGTATTTACTCTAAGAAATTTTCCACCAAGTAATTACTGCATTACTGGACCGAATGCTTAATGTGTTACAAGGGCCTTGTAATTACTGATTTGCTTGATCCAGTATTTTTTGAAGGACTTTGCCCAGTAATTACTAGGTTAGTGTATCTTTAGAAAGTAATGCACTACTGGGCCTAATAATTACCCTACTTGTTCCAGTAAACACTGATCAAGTTTACTAGATACAGCATTATCTTTGTTACCGAGTTCTTTATTTACCACTTAACTGTATCAAGTAATTATTGCTCTACTGGACCGAATACTTATTGAGCTATAGAGCTGTACATTTTGGGTTCAGTATTTCCTTGGCTACTAAATTACTGTGAGTTAAAGTGTCTTATAGTTACTGGTTTACTTGATCCAGTATTTTCTAGATGACCGAGTACAGTAATTACTAGGTTACTGTATTCAGAATGTATTTAATAGGAGGCCCAATATTAATGGGGCCAAAAACTACCTTATTTGATCCAATAACTAGTGATCCAATTTACTTGATCCAGTATTCTCTGTCTTATTGAATCCAGTATATACTAGTTTACTGTATCAAATAATTACTGTATTACTGAACCGAATACTTACTGAGTTATAGAGCCTTGTAATTACCAATTTTTTTCATCCAGAATTCTCTGTATTACTAAATATAGTACTTAATAGGCTATCGTTCTCAGTAGTTACAGAATTATTAGACTAGGACGATCAGTGGCTTCTAATTACTCTATTACTGCAACCAGGTATTACTGGTTCATTTGGTCTAGTATTTTTCCGGTTAAAGAGCGTAGTTATTCCTAGGTGCTATGCTCAGTAATTAATAGGTAATTTTAATCTACTAATTACTGAACCATGCAGTTACCGAGTTCAAGCGTCCAGTGATTCTCATTTCGAGCTTTGTATGTCTAACGTTAGTTGGCGCTGTAGTCTCGGATTTTGAATATAGCTACTAAAATTGAAGTAGTATCCGGTTTTGTTCTCAGAAGCCATCATATTCTGCTAGATTGCAAGCTAACTCAGCAGAACTTTGAGCATATTTGTGAAATGTTTTTATAAGAAAATTTACGAAAACATTATACATAAATAACTGAAAATTTTAAACGTAACCTCAAAATCTTAGAATCTAATAAAGTTTAATTTAATAATTTCATCTGGATGTAATGCATATAAATATCACAACGATATCAATTGGAATATTCTATAGGCTAATCTCTTCTCTTTCAAAAACAAACAAACCATCGTAAATTCAGATCTCGTCTTCCTGCTTTGAATTAAACACTGGATCCAATAAAGATTTTTAGGAATACTATCAGCAACGTATACCATCAATTTATTCTAATGCACATTGCCATTATCCTGTGCAAATTTACATCACGTTTATCGTGTGTTTTATATTGAATTCCATTTCCCCCTATTTTCTCATGCACTTTCTGGTACTCGATCCGATAATTGAGGTGGATTTTCATTTTCATTGTAATTTCAATAGGTGGAGAGTTTTGATGCTGGAATACAAAAAAGCTCGTACTGAGCTTTTGCCAGTGTTGATAGGGAGGAAAATATATTCAAATTAGTGATAGTTTTCATGTAAATTTGATCCACAAGTGAACAATTTTTGTGTCATTCCACACTTTTGTCCTGATTTATATGCTTTGGGCATCATAAACAAAATTACTAGCTTTCTTTCCTCCTCTTTTGTCAAATTTATTTAAATATATATGTCCATTAGTTACTGTTTTGTTTTTTTTTTTTTCTCGTGGGTGGAAAATTCAACAAAATAGATTGCAGAATAATTTGACACTCTCAATTTACTGATATATCCCGCACATTCATTTAGAATTTTACTCTAGTATTTTTCTCTTTTCGATTCACAACACTATGCCTCTGTTATTTGTGCTATTTCTGCTATCACACTATAAATTTCCTATAAACAATTCTATGGAATATTTTTTTTTCACAACATGAGCAAAAAATTATTCGTTGATTTCGACAAAAAAAATATAACAAGAACGCCAGCTATTGAGGTGCAAAATTAAAATCCTACGAAATGTTGTGAAGAGATATGTGGGCAAATGGTATTTGGGACAAAAAAAACAATCATGATGTTTTATTTGATCAGCTAAAACTCATAGCAATTCCCGAAAAAAATTATATAAAAATAATCAGAGCTGGTGGATCATTGAACAATGCAAATCAAATTTTTATTAAAATTCAATGTCATTGTACAAATGCAATATTGTGGGATATAGTTTCAGGCCATGTTTTGAGAGAATAAATAATTCATTTAGCGCAGGCTCAAACCCAAGGCCTATGCGAGTTAGATCAGTAAATAAACCGGGAGTCATAGCAAAATATTCTTTGAATTCTAAAGGGTCTGTATGATTACGGGTTGTTCGTAATGACAAAGAAAATATACTTTAATTAATTAATTTAAGGACAAATAGGTTAATGGTGCCTCAGTAATTCTAAAGAAAGACTTAAAAACCTAAATCAAAGGTAAAATATTTGGCAGACTAAATTACGCGCAATAATTTAACATTAAATCCAAATTATTTGCTTCACAATGTATATCTTTACAGTAGTAAACAATGATTAAGTTTGATAGATTTGAACGTTTAGCGGTAGTTGGCGCTGTTACTAGTGATTTGAATTTAACAGAAAAATCTGGAATGTGGAAATGTTTTGTGTTTCATAGCAGATATTGACATCAATTCTGAGAGCAAGATCAAGATCAAGATCAAGAAAATTTTAAGACTTTTTCATGCTGAAATAAAAAAAAATGAAAATCAAGACGTCAAATCCGTCAAATGTCTTAAAATATTAAAATCCTAGTCACAAAACCTGTTGATTTCAAGATTTCTAATTCTGAGACCAATATTTCAAGATTCCAAAACATCAAATTTCTTGTTTTCTTGAAATAATTCCAAGCACCTATCGGAAGTACTTTGAATTATCTAGACAGTGAACAGGAGGATAGATGGATTATTATTATTTTTATTTATTGTTTCTATTTATCATAGAATTGATGTCCTGTTTTAGGATTTGAATGATTTTACAATATCATGAACTCCGGGACATTTCCGATCCTTTTCTAGTCCCCGGCGAGTGGCCTTCAAAGTTGAAACCAATTTCTTACTTTCACATACAAATGTGTATGGGAATTTTTCTGCACTCGAGATCGTTATGCTAAATATTTAAAAAGTGAGAAGTTTTTCCGTATTATAAGATACCTTTCCGTATGGAGGGATAAATATACTAAATTTTTGTTTAAATAAATTTTTTCCTTGGAGCACTGTGAGCTGAGTCCGGGATCAATTTAGGAATTGGCTTCAAATAGCTCCATATAAAAAGGCCAACTTGCCAGGCGCTTGTTTTGCGGTGTTGGAATCTGCTCTCCTTTGAAATCAGCAGTACATGTAAATCGTAGCATTTGATGTAAAACCCCCAATTGTTAGGAACAGTCCTAGTTTTCGAGATATTTTTAATTAAAGTTGCTTAAAAGTTCGATTTTTCGATGTTTTCTGACATATATGAGACTACAGTGCCCCTGTTGTCAGTTGCATGAACTCCATCTGTCCAAAGGATAATCAATCACGTAAAGGAGAACAAATGTTCCAATATTAAGAAACAAATTGGTTCAGCAGGACCGAAGATATAGGCACCCTAGTATCAAAAAACGGCAAAAACGGTTTGGCCTAGATTTCAGGCGCAAAAACAAAATAAAATCAAAATGATAAGTATTTTCGTAAATCATTTGACCCTAGCAATAGAAAAAATAGCATGAGAATCCAGGGACGAAATCACTGTTGCACAGTGTAATAATGCTTCGCGTCAGAATATGAAATCTTGATGTTGGAAATATTTGACAACTTAAAATTTTGATCTTGATCTTGGTGTCAGAATTGAGGCCAATTATTTCAAAGGAAAATAATGAGTAGAGGTTTTTAATGTTGTCCACCGACTTTGCAACACTGAGCACTCACGGGAAAACTCGTGGAGAGCCTGAGAAAACCCGCGGTCAAGGCGAAATTTGCCAACTTCCGACCATCTGCCGACTAAAGTAGGTAAATTTCAAGAAATTTCATGAATTTCCGCCTAAAGTAGGTGGCGACTGCTGTGAAATTTCTGAAATTTTACCATCTCGACTGCCGACCATTTGCCAACTTCCGACATTACAGGTTATGTCACGACTGAATGTCAGATGGCATTGTAATCAGGGGTGAAATGATAACTTTTCGACACTATCGAATCAATAGTATCGATAAATCTGTATCTGTTAGATTAAGTGAATGTCGACTATTTACGGATTGTTGGGCCATTCATTGCGACATTCTTAAAAGAATGAGAGAGTTGACAAACATCTATATTAGTTACAGGAAGTGCAGAGAGCGTTCAAAGTTTTCAGAATCGACAGTCGATAGTATCGAAAATAAGTTATCATGTCACCCCAGGTGAAAGCTTGCTCAGCGCTCGAGGGGAATATTCAAATTTGGATTTCGATTGGAATATCGAAAACATTATATGGGTGATCAGGGCAACATGCAAATATTTTGGTATTTCTCATAGAGAGACTAGGCTTTCTCGCAATTTGAGTCTTTAAACCTTATTAGTTTTTTTTAAAGATAGGGATATAGTTTTCAGTCCGCATTGCCCTGTAGGGTCAGGTGTACTACAGAGCTCACTGTACATTCGAACAATTTTAGAGCAAGAAAAAAGGACTTCAAACTTGGGATACTTGAATCATAGAAAGAGTGAACTATCATTTAACTCATTCCATGCCCCAGTTTATCCACGTTTTACTTTAATAAATGTACTAAGTTTCTGTTTAAATTTGTCTTTTAGCAATAATTCCTCTGAGTGCATCACGTACTTTGGCTCTTTTTCAAATGAAAAGCTTTTCATTTCATTAGTAAATCATTCCATGAAAATTTTCACGTTGTCAGAGATCCAGCAGGAGGGTCATTCTGGCCAAAGAAGGAGTGTAGAAAGAAGTAAGAGAATAGAGATTAATAATTCATTTGTGATTACGTTTTCTTTCCAACTTGGGTGGGCAAATCTCTCCTGCAGCTATTTAATGCAAAATCACAAGGTTCATACTCAAACATTTTCCATTTTTCCACCAAGTGAAAAATCCTCATGTGAACATTGAGTTTGGAACGAGAATTTTTAACACTGAACTATTATTCTTTCCATATACGAACCTGGGGAAAAATGGGGAAAATTCTTAGTGAAAATTTCATGTTTGTGATTTTTTTTTTGGCGGGGAGCAGAGAGAAAAGGCCAAAAATTGTGCAAAGCTGTAGTAACTTCAGCTAAAAATGACGCATTGGTTGAAAAATTGTGAAATAGTGAGGAGGAAATGCGTCATGATTTATATGACAGGATGTGTTGAATCAAAGATTGTTATTTACAACGTGTCAGAGAGTCCTAACAGGCAGACACAGAGTTATCCTCCCACGTGAGATATGCAAATGTAGTTTTTTTTAGCGTCCTCCCCAAAATGGACCCATATAAATTTGAAATGCACATCACACAATACCCCCAAATTCTACCACTCTGTTCTCTAGGGGACTGATAGCTGTGGAAAACATAGTGGAAAGAGATTGTCTGCCCGGGAAAAATCTCTAAATATTCACTGAAGCTCCCTCTGGGTGGAAAATGTGTGAAAGAATGGAGAAAGTAGAAAAAAAACGGAAGTTTTTTTTGCAAACTGAAAACTAAAAACATGCCAAATACTAAAATCTCCCAGAGAGACCAATTCACAATTTCCTCCTCGCGGAAAGAAAGGAAATTTTAATTATCTGCATTCCACTGGTAATTTATTTGCCACTGTTGGTGCGAATGAAAAAGTGTGAGGAATTTTTTTCTTCAACTCAAGAATTTTAGTTTGAAATATTAAAACTCACGGAATGTCACAATTTCATGTGGGATACATAGAAGTGTTGGTATTTTTTTCCACATGATTCAACGGTTGCAATAATTTGCCAAAACGTTAACAACGCCGAGCAAAAAGAATTTTGGTTTGAGCCCGTGCTAAATATAAATTGTTTTTCTCGTGCTAGAAGTCAACACTTCTGAATAATACTTTATTACTTTGACCTAAAATTTCCAGAAAATATACTTCTTCAGAAGATAAAGTAGATATGTAACTGTTTGATTGGGGCTACAAACGAGTTGTGCTAGAGAAGAAATAATTTACGGTTTGAGTCTGCAATAGACATCGCGCTTCCGCGATTTGAGTGGCACTTTCACATTTGAATGTTTTGGAAGAGAAACTCTCAATCAATTAGTTATAGTTTCTCTTATACTTAGTAATAATTAATACTCTTAATCTACTACTTGGTAAGGCTACTGTATCACAGCAATCCATTTCGGTGTGTGCTTATTGTGGTGAATATTTGTATCGACTGATGTACCACTTTCTTGTCGAAAATCGTTTTCGTACCAGCCTCTACTGTTTAGGCGGTTCACTTTTGTTTTAATGCGCACCTTTTTTTTAATGTTCAGTTTTGAATTCGAGATCTCATATTCATAGAGATACTTTCCGCTTATTCACTCCCGGATGATATATCTCACGAATTATATTGGATTCAGATTTTTCGAGGTTTCCGGTGATTGTCAGCGGCAGCTTCTTTTTCTCATTAAAAAAAAAACTTTAATTTTCTCCAAGAGAAATGAAAATCAATAAGAAAATTTGAGTTTTTTAATAGGGAAAAGGCGCTTCCTCTGACGAATACCGGGTATGGCTTGAGTACACCAAACCCAAATTATCGCACAAAGGCTCAAAATCGAAAGCATGATCAAATATCTTTGAAGAACGACAATGCTGAACGTTTGGTGGGACTGACGGGGAATTATGCAATACGCATAATTAATTTAAATTACACTAAACGATACGGATCTAATTGGCGGGTAATGCCAGATAGCCTGTTCCTCACTATTCCAATGTTAACTTCCCAGCAGGCTAGATCTCTGGTAGGCTCCGGTACACTCAGGTGAGTCATAGAAGATTGGGTAACCAACCCCAGCGGGAAGTCCCGAACCTGAGGCTAACAAACAAGGGATCTGGAGGGGAATTCCGTAATTTGTGTGGCATTGTCACGCGTGAGTTCGAAACCTGGCAATGCCATTCGAGCTTTTTTTGTCATATCATATGAGTTCGAAAATGCAATTCATTGAATTATTAATGAAATTCCACTTGATGATTTTATGAAAATACAGTACGTCTTGGTTGATTTGATTAACAACATTCATTGTCATTTGAATTGCCATAAATCTCAAATATGTGACTTCTGACAATGCCATGTGAGCTGAAATGGCAATGTCACGGCTACGGAATCGCATTTTCGAAAAAGCTCTCCTAAGATTCGAACCCAATTTGTCATATGGCATTGCCAGAGCGTTACAGAATTCCCCTCCTGGTCCTTTTAGAAAGGGTTGGGCCAGGGGCTGACAACCAGGGTTGTACCTTTACATATTAAAAAATATTTTTTACATTTAACACGTAAAAAATATGTAAAAATGTAAAAAAATATGTAAAATGTAGAAAAGGAAAATTAAGCATTTTTAAATCTTTTAAACATTTCCTGTAAGCAATATCAATGTTGATATTGCTTTCGAGGAATATCAGTAAAACATTCTTCGGGAAGCCATTAACAAAATTTAGCACAACTTAAGCTTAAAATGATTTACCTTGAATGTAATACACTCATAGCTTCAAAACTAAAATGTTAAAATTGCAAATAAAGAGCGCACAGTTTCAGCCAAAATGGTTAAAATTGAATATAAAATCCGCACAGCATTCAAACGAAACGTGTAGCAATTTAGATCGTTATTACTCGGATTCTGAGCAGATTTTATTAAAAATCGATATAATATCACAATTTTTGTGTGAATTTTTGTTTAATACGTTAGACTCATTTTAGTAATAAGGCGCGATGGGTTTTTAGAATATTATCACAGAAACATTCATTACCACAGAATCAGTGTTAGCAAGGAGACACTGATTCTCTTCATGAACATTGTTCTCTGGAATGTGATGTCTTGGACAAGGTATATAGGAAAATCCCCAAAAAATATTATCAATATTAAAAGGGCAGGAAATAAATGTTAGTTTCAATGATTTTTACAATATTTTTGATAAGCAGAAACCACAGAACATTTGGAAAACTCCCTGAGCATGTAGATACAGATGTTCAAAAATTATATTAATCGTTTAGATGGTTTATTATATTGTTTCAACCGGGTAGTAAAAAATTTGAATTGGGATTGTCTTAGTGGGATTGTTTTAGTGATTACAGAGAAATTTTTGATCGAGTAAAAAAAAATGAACTTGTTATTTGATGGGTATCAATCAATTTTAAATTTTTTACATTTTAACTTTACATGTTAAAAATGTAGCACATGTTAAAGGTTTTTTATTATGTAAAACATTATGTAAAATGTAAAAAAATCGCCAAACTCTGCTGACAACCTTTCCCCGCAAAAGCAAGATTGCTACGAAAAGTCGAAAGGAACCTCCTGTAGGAAACTAAAGGAGGGTTACCAGAACTGAATAAGGTTAGTTTGAAAGGCCCGGTCAATTAAAGAAACGTTGTAGCCACCTAAGTAAGTAAGTAAGTAATACTTCTGACCATTACATTCTTGCAAAATTACCACAAGAGGTGCTGTTCTGCCAATATTACTGATCAAAAGCTCATCTACTGTATATTCAAAATTTATTAGACTTAAAGTTTTAAGTATAATATATTGATAATTTAAAATTTATATAATAAACTTCAAAACAAGCTTAAGTTTCGGCAAAATTGTACAATATTTATTAGCAATAATGCAAATATTGTTTAATTAAATGTATTTGTACCAATTCCTAGTTTAGTGTTCAAGTTATCGTATACAAACCAATATAAATTTTGTCACTGACATTAGAACTGCTGTTAGAATTAAACAAGCTTAACTCGATGGATTTATATTATTCCTCAAAAGACGAAGGAATTATTTATCATTTGTTCGAGTTTACGATTTTGGATAAGAAAATTTAAAATTAATTTGGATTTATAAAGAACAATCTATCCACAAGTTTAGAAGATTATGAAAAGAGAATTCAATTTTAGAAATATTCCAAATAAAACAAAATTTTGATTTAAATTTAAATGAGTAATTTGTACAATAACGAAAAGGTATGCAATACATTTTAAAGTTCAAAATACAAATACTTGCCAAAAACTGTTACATTTTCCTTTCCTTGCATTCAAAAGTAAATTTATCAGTTATTTTCCATTGACTTCACAGAGGTTATTTCTTCTTTTCATTTTATTTTCAAAATTTACTTTTGTATCATTTTTCTTTAATGGCAAATCGAGGAGCTGGAAATCCAGTGATATGGAATAGATTAGGAGTCCTGCCATAATTCACTAACAAAATAACTTGGTCGCGTGCAGAAATTCACTGAAGGACTTTTCCTGTGTGGCCCCAAAAACGAGAGCAAAGTTAAAGAAGCAGAACGATACTGAATGAAATGAGCAGTTAGGAAAAGTCTCCAGTGTGGTCAGTGCCAAGTTGGGGGTTTTTGGAATGAGGCTTGTGTATATGGGTGGAAATAAGAATTTTGGGTCATTGGACGGAAACCACCCCAAATGGACGGTATGCTCTTGTATTCTCCGGGATTTCATGGATGTACATAAATATTGGAAAATGGGACACATTTCACCCATAAAAAAGGCCCCTATGCTGTACAGTGAATATCTTTTGGGTGGTTGAGAATAGAAACGGATGAGGATAATTGAAAATCTGAAGAAGGAAAATATGTCGTTGAAATCGAATACTACCAACATGGGAACATCGGGTTTTAGGTCTAAGAAATGAAACGAAATGGAATGAATAAGGGGATGTGGATGAGATTTTTCTTGGCCATTTGTGAGGAAAAAGGGAATGTTCTGAGCAGCCCAAATTGCCCATAGCTGAAAGGAAGGAAGTGAGAAAATGTCTAAAGTTGTGGAAGTTGCTGTAAATTTATGAAAAATTTCACTTTCGTTCTCCAAGAAGTATCTGTCTCATCTACTTTTAATTTTTCAAAAGGGAAGATGAGAGTCATGACCTCGTTTATACGCTAAGAATAAACCGGATTTGCTTCAAAGTAATGATAAATTTGAGATAATCCTGAACAAAGTTGAAAATGAGAATTTAATGTTGGGAACCCCGGTTTCACCTTTTATCCGTAATTCCCTAGACTCACTTACGACTTAAGCCGAGAGACGACTTACAAGGGAGGTAGCCTCCCTTGTTAGTGGAAAATGTTGGAAATGCAGTTTAACCATTATTTCCAATATAATTACACTAAGCCGTCTCTCGGCTAATTCTCAGATTTCGCAAAGCCCTAACTGTTCTCAACTCGCCGGTCGGGTAGTTATAATACGGGCTTTAAACCTGAACGAGACGAGTGTCCAGACAAACTCAGTGCCTCAAATGAGCAGGTTCCGGAAACGTCGACTCTGGACTATTTTTCCCGCGCGACGTCGGTTCTTGATGCGCACGGTAGACAAAGCGGATCCTTCCTTATCCTTATGAAAGGAGGAGCCTAGAAGGAAGAAAGGAAGTAGGGGATCAGGGAGAAGGAAAAAGAATCTATTGAGGAACAATGTCTGGAAAGATGTAGAAGGAAATAAGGGATGAGGAAATAAATGTTGTCTTATCAAATCCAGAGAAAATGAGCATTGTTTGAAGTTTAACTGCGTGCGAACCATGCTTGTATTCCCCCATAGATACAAAAAAATCTCTAAAAATTGTCCAATTTATTGAATTGTAGACTTGGTAGGCCTGATGAAGAGGATATCCATTCTCGAAACGCTGCCGTAGGGAATGCACCCAAATCAGCAGTTTAGAACCAAGTTTAGGACACCCAAGTCAGCAGCCTAGTTCTGTCGACCCTACGTAACTTCAATAAGGTGTGCGGAGAATATACAAAAATGATTCAAGGCAAGATCATTAATTTGTTTCAGCTACCTTATCCTTGGTCCTCCGCGAGACCATTTCGTCTTTTGAAGTGCCGTTGACGTCGTGGTAGGTTTACCAAACCTTATATCACATTTTTTTTGAAAGCATACTATTGTGAAACAGAATGCAACATGAGGTCACAGGCTTCATTACCCAGAAGACACGGGACTTAAGGTAGTTCCCGGTTTAGTATTCATGAAGAACTTCTCATTAACGCATGAATACCGATACGTGCCGATAATTTTATTTCCGAAAAAGTGTAGCCAACTCTAGTAGGATCAATTACAGCCTTACATGGACATGTATATATATATATATATATTTACTAATAAATGCTATTTAAAATGATCATAAAGTTCTTCTTATATGCGAGTGAACATCTAGGATCAACGAATGTGGTCAACGAACACACTTACGATTTAAGCTGAGAAACGGCTTAACGTAGTTATAATCCAGATAAAGATTTGACTAAATTTCCATCGGTTTCCCACTAACTAAGTCATGTCTCGGCTTAAGCCGAAAGACGGATTAGTCAAAAAATTTTGGAAATGTAATCCGAACATTATTTTGATTATAATTACGTTAAGCGGTTCCTCGGCTATATGAATCCATATGAATCCAATGACTGTGCCTCACGGAACACCTATATTGCCTACATTAACGTTACCAAGAGTGATAATGATATCCCTAATCCGCAACGAATGTGATCATGTGTGCGCAACAGGATCAACGAATGTGATCAACGAACACACTTAGGATTTAAGCTGAGAGACGGCTTAACGTAGTTATAATCAAAATAATGGTTTAACTAAATTTTCATCAATTTTCCACTAACTAAGACATGTCTCGGCTTAAGGCGAAAGACGGATTAGTCAAAAAATATTGGAAATACAATCTGAAATTACTCTGAATATAATTACTTTAAGCCGTAGCTCATGTATAAACGTACGCAGTAAATATCCAAAGTATCAGGTATTTCAAGACTGGAGATCTGATCATTTTGTAAGAGGCATCGCCTCTGCAATTTATATTACAAGAGATTCTGGGGGATTATTTTGTTGTTCTGAGAATTTTCTCACACTTTATCATCTCTGTGCTACATGAGAAACTTTTGCTAAAAAGTATAATGCGGGGGTGTAGAATAACGAAATCATACAACAAGCCATCATCTTTCCATTTACTTTACAAATAGATAACAATTAGCTTGGCAAGTGTCTAACAGTTTCCATTTCAGTTCCACAACAAGGACACCCTGGGAGGATTTCTCCTTGCCACATTTTGGGGAGTGTTGGAGCAGAGAAAAGGTGGAGAGACGGATGACGATGTTTTGTATTGAGGAAGGAAATTGGAAATGTGTATATGTCGGATTTTATTTTTTTCCCACCCTATCGTGTGAATGACACAAGAATTTATGTTATGTGGTTTTTCTTTTGCTCTTTTATCTCGACTCCCCTTTTTCTTCAGCATCATCTCCACAATGTACCATTGAGGCCTCAAGAGCACGCGATTCCTCCTGGGCTATTGTATTCACAATGTATGAGCATTTCCCCAGACAGACTGATCCTACTTCATCACGTAACACTGGGCTGTTTTCATTTACGAGGTGAGATGAAGGAAAGTGAATCCCTAATTAATAGGAGGTTTAACGAACAACACATAAACGATTTTTCGGAGAATTGGTTGGGTGAAGTGTTCTTAAATCAACGATAAAAGATGAGCTTCGCTTAAATTCCTTCAACTTAAGTGAGATTATTTAAGGGAATTTGATGTGGTTTCGAGGAAACATGAATAATTAATGCTAAGTACCCTGATGGTTCAGAGAGAGAAAAATTATAATTAAATTAATTATATTGTTTGTGTAGTATAAAAAAGGGGGAGGAATTCACTTAGTCAGTTATTCACTTAAAAAACACGTGTTTGTTACTTTTCGAAACATTGTCGAAAGAATATTTGAGAAAAAACGAAGGACTTTAATTTCAAAAAAAGACCACAGAAGCTGAGATTTTACAGAATCTCAGCTGACTTCTCGTTTCTAATTTTTAGAACATAAAACTCTAATTAATATCACAAATGCTGAAAAAGGATATTAATTTTCGTATTTTATACAGAATTTAATTAATTTTATCATATTTAAGGATTTTCTTAATAGTTAAATATTGTTCGACTGAATTATAGGTAAGTTTAAAAATGGACTTAGGGTTTTGAACGTTCTTCGAGGTTTAGCCTATAGCTTTGAAAGGTCTTAGATTTCTAAATAACCAACGAAGGAAGTGACTTTCACGTTCTCATACTTTCATTAAAACCTTAACAAGGGTTTCGGATTGGATTTAGATTTAGATCAGTTCTTGCAAGTCTTGAAATTCTATAGGGGAAGTACTCTCCCTTGGAACGGTCATGCTCCAAAATAATATGAATTTCTTTTAGTCTTCCTGAGAGACTTTCAAATATTGATAATTTACCTTTACGTGTAAGTCTTTCAGGAAAAATAAAAGAAATTCACGTTATTCGTTGGCATGAACGTTCGAAGGGAGAGTACTTTCCCCTACACCAAGAAATTCTAGGAGATTTTAAAATATTAAAAGATAGTTCCCCCTTCTATTCAATTCCAAAACATACTGTTTTATAAAAATCCTGACGAAAAAGAAATTAGATAAATTGAGCCGTATGGCTAATTCCCTAGAAACACTTACGACTTAAGGGGTCAAGAAGACTAAAAATTATATAATGGTTTTTCTAACTTTTTTTTGCATACTAAAAAAAAATATTTAACACAATCTCTTAGGTATGTATATAAAAGTACAACATTTAATTTATATTTTCTAAAATTTTCATTTATAAATTTTAAAAATTCAGCCATTGAGACCTGATTTTTGTGTATTTTTTTTAAACGTACTTTTCGGTAGGCAAGATATCTCGGAATAGGTTCATCTGAAATCCAAAAACCAAATATTTCCTATTGACCGATGAGTTAAACCAGTGAGTGCTCGAACGAAGGATTTTACTTGATCACAACTTGTTCTACAAAACAAAACGTCCAAAATTTTTCAAAAATGGTATTTATCTGTGTGAAATTCTCCTCAAAAGCCAAATTTCATTTTTTCAAAAACCCTTTATTCAAGGACTAGTTTAATTCATTAGATGACAGGAAATATTTGATTTTTGTATTTCAGATGAACCTACTCTGAGATATCTTGTCTATCGAAAAGTATGTTTTTTTTTTTTCAAGAAAGGTCTCCGAAACTCTAGTCCAAAGGTTGACTTTTTAAAATTTTTAAATGAAAATTTCAGAAAATATACTATAAATGTTGTACTTTTATATGCTTATGAGCTTGAATTAAACGAATGTGTTTTATATGTTGAAAAAAAATTAGGAAAAATGTGCTGTTTTTTTTGTTTATTTTGACGCACGTAACCCCTTAAGCTGAGAGATAGCTCAACGTATTTGTTATCATAATAATATGGTGAGATTACAATTCCATCAGTTTCTAACTATTCCATCTCTCGAATTTATCCGAGAGACTTTAATTGATTTTCTAA
>NC_077222.1:105796078-105953774 GCF_024763615.1 Phlebotomus papatasi | reverse complement strand
GTTTCTTCCAACAAAGCCCACAATGTCTTTTCATAGAAACACTAAATGGTCTGAGGTTGAGGTCAGTGAAACCCATCTTCATGATGTGCTTAAAGCTTCAACTTTTACTTATTTTCTTTCATGCCCACAAGGCACAGAGGCATCCGTGTGTGTGAAAATGAGATAGGAAAAGTGTACACAAGATACCAAAGGGAAAAAAGATTAAACATTAATTGGTCGCCTCCAAATAATTCTGCTGATTTATCGAAGACAAGAATGGTAAGCCAGAGAGTTCACTTAATATACTTTTCTCACACACACAGACACGGCGAGATTTTCACCCACAAATTGTGCCCTTTCCCAGACCCTAAAAAACCCTCTTGAATTTTCCTTGTGATTCACCGGTTTCCACGCACGGAATGCGTATATGGGAGTTTCTCTTTTCCATGTTATTTATGACCCCAAGATTGATGCTCTTATGCCACATTTTCCTACACAATGCCTTTGGGAAATTTTTCATTTCTCTTTCAGACATTGTTTTCCTCGTATTATCTACATTTTCATCATTTGTTGGGTTTTAGTCTATTTTCTAGCATTTGTTAATTGTCCACTGACCTTTGAATTCGAGAAAAAAGGTGATAAAATTACATATTATCACTAAAAGTATAAATGCTATAGGACATGCTTCATACGTTTTGATCAATTTTCGAGACAAATTTTTAAGTCCTAAATATTTAAGTTTACCTGAATTTGAGTTTACCTGAAAGTTTAAAGGCTGAACAGTTCTTTGCAATAAAATAGGTAGCTATAAAATGTCAACATTTTCCATGGTACTCACTTTTTGATTGAGCAATCAAATAGCAATTTACCAAGTTTATTTTCTTTTCGGCACCTTAAAATTATTTGTAATTTCGGTATGAAACATGTCTTTAAAATATTAGTTTCAACGCTTCATGTTTTTTAAAATTATTTTTAAAAATTTTGCCCTAAACTTAATTGTATTGACTATTTGAGATACTTTGTAATGAATTAATTTCTATTCTTGTATAAAATAAATTAAAAAAATAATGAAATTTAGTATATAGAACAAGTACTAAGAATTGTAATTCTTTTTAAATCTTGTATTTTCTTATTGCTTTTTATTATATAGTTCCTGGAGTAATTAAGGAGTTAATTATTGCATTGTTTCATTTAACAAGCTTCTTAATACCAAAATATAAAAATTAAAAATTAAAGAAAAAACATTTTTTTTTTAAAATGTAATAGATTGTATTTTATAAATCAA
Source organism: Phlebotomus papatasi (assembly GCF_024763615.1). NCBI lineage: Eukaryota > Metazoa > Arthropoda > Insecta > Diptera > Psychodidae > Phlebotomus > Phlebotomus papatasi. The sequence goes on along the minus strand of NC_077222.1, from coordinate 105,952,510 downwards.
GAAAATTTTATAACAAAATTTAAGTTAAAAATAAAGAAATAATACGTAATTTTAAATTTAAGGAAATCAGTAGATTATTCAATTTATTAAATTAATTTATTTATTATTATATTAATTATTTAAATTATTAAATTATTCAAATTTCAAAATAGACATTGAAAGAAATTATGGCACAAAATAAAAAATAGGAAAACTTTTTAAAGTCAATCTTTCACCTTCATTTATTATTAATATTTTATTTTTTTTTTATTTTGTTATCTTTATAATTATTATTTCTAAAGAAAGCTTCTAGGTATAATTCCAAAAACCGCTTGTTGAAATCACTTTCCGTTCTCTCTCCAGAAGTGACTATACGACAGACAGGACGGTACGGGACAGACATCCACGAAAATCGATTTGAAGCACACATGATATTCGTAATCTATGAGTGCCAAAACGTGTAAATCCAAAATTTAAGCCTGATCTGAAGAGATCGGATTACACCTAGGACCACAGAAGCCGAGATTGTTAAGAATTTCAGTTGAATTGTTTGTAAGTATTTGTGAATTCCTACTGAAAACTTACGATATGCTCTTAGTACTCTTGCACCTCTTCTACAAACATGATCACTTGATGAGCATTTATTGTTCTCTTACAAACATATGGTCGCACATTTTCGTTTGTCTGGCATAACTTTACGAACAAATGACAAAATTTTACGAAAATTTTTCTATATGTTTACTAAGTTTTAAGTACAATGTTTGTCTGAAAAGTACACACTTTTACAAACTTTTTATGTGAGTTATACTATTTACGAACGTTTTGTAAGTTCTCGGTGAAGAGCCATGATCAGATCGTAAATTAATGCCAATGCTTTGACAACGAACCGCCCAAAAACGAGAGAAGTTGATACGGAAAATATTTCGTCATTAGGAGATCTGTCGACACAAATACACATTCACTGCAACTGATCCAGTTAGGGTAAGTGTGCCAAATTTCTGCATAGTTGCATCCAAGCGTCAAAGTCTCAAGTTTGAAATGTAACATTTGAAATACAAATTGATTTTTTTTATTCTTTCTTCTTAAAGAGTGTTGCTGGGAACCTTGTAAAGAGTTTACCGTCTTTATTTACTCTAAAATCATTCTTAATACATTTTAAAATGAATAAAAATATAGACATAGCTTTGGTGCCCTATTTCGGCCACCTTCATTCTCATAGTTCCTTGCCCTTCGGGAATTCTTCCAATGTCTTTTTCACGTCATCTCGTTTGTCGAAGCTACATTTTTTGTTATTCTTTTGCATTGTATAATCTCTAGAATACGTTAAATCTAAAAGTTCATGGAAATTCGAGGAACAAAAAAGGTGGCCGAAATTGCAAGCTGGCCGGAATTTGGCACACTTACCCTAAGTCTAGTCTCAGGCACACAGAAGCCGAGATATAGATGCCAGGGGATATATTTTTGGGTTAAGATATAACAGGAGAATGGAGAGTGCACAAAGGGCCTCAATAAGTGACCAGGATGCAGCGGGACTGATAAAAGTTTAAGACAAATCTTAAGTACTTAGAGTATATCTTAATCTTAAGTAACTTTCGTTCATTAATCGTACAATTTTTAAAAAGGGAATGCAAAATTCCAAAACAAAATAATTTTATTTAATCTTGGTAAATGGTAATATTATTAAAATGGTTTTAAAATCTAACAAAAATCAAAATCGGTTATTAAGTGTATTAAATCGTATTTCGCTCTTTTTCCAATTTTTGTAATAATTTTTAAAAACTATAAATAACTAAAGATCCCAAAATCTGAAAATAAACGAATTAGTGGCTTCGTACACGCTCCAGCTTCGAAAACTTCATATTTTCTCAAATTCTTTTAATTAATTTGACCTATTTATGACAATATATTTTAATAACCAGTATGAAGTCATATATTTCCTGAATAAAATTAGATCAAAGGGTATGGAGCCAGAGAATGTGCGAAGCCTGAAAGCCTTCCCCTATTCCTCTATAGGGTGGAGTAACCACTTATCGCCACTTTTAGGAAAAACTGAAATTATTTTAATTATAATTTTTAAACCCTTATTATAAAGTAACTTAAATTTGACACGAAGTTACATAGATATGTTGTCTATAGACACATCAAACTAATAGTCCCTCAATTTAACCACTGGTAAAAATAAAAGGGTCAAATTGACCCTTTTCCAAAGGATGGATCATATTTGACTCTTTGAAAGGGTCACCAGGTACCCTTCGAAAGGGTCACGGTTTTGACATCTATTTAATTCCGGAATAAACGAATAAAAAAACAATGAAAAAGTGATCTTTGGTGTTCGCTCAGATGAGAGAAATATGATATCAGTAATAAGTTTACAATAAAACATGATTATTCGTGATAAATGTGCATACTAAATTTCAATAGATGCAAAAGTGAACCTTTCAAAGGGTCAAATACGATCCATCCTTTTGAAAAGGGTCAATTTGACCCTTTTGTTTTTACCAGTGACGGTGGATTACTTAAAAAATATATTTTTATTAAAAATTCAAAAATAACCACTTGTCGCCACCTACTTGATAAGGCCCAAACTCAATTATTTTGGCAATATTATTAAAAAATATATTCAGCGTTGGTTTTTCTTCCTGATATCCTTTTATTACTCATATTATATGATATTTCTTCGATTTAACTATAGGTGGCGAGAAGTGGTGACACTACCCTAATATCCAAAATCCGAAATGTGTATTTTGGTCTTGTTTTGTCCTTACTGTTTTATCGGTTTTACTGTAAATCGTTTTCTATAGTAAACATTTTTTTTATTATGTTATTAATCCAGTTCCATTGAATGCACGCACTTTATGTGACTTTTACGATATTATTCTATTTTCTGAAATGTAATTATTAATTCTTCCACTTCCTCTCTACAAATTTATTGTATTCACGTTTTCTTTTAGAATTTCGGTCTGTGCAAGTTCAATTTGAATAGCTCATACAAGAGCAACAATAGACCAGTACCTTTTATGGCGGAAATGTAAATTAATCAGGACAGTGTAATTTTAGAAGGTTCCCAGAAACTCATTCGTATTCACTATTTACTTGCACAGTTGTCACGGAAATATATCAAGTGTGTAAGCAGGAAATAAATTACAAAACACGTTAAATTTTGAGTAAAGGGATTTTGGGTGGTAGGGGTTTCCTAAACAAACACTGACCATATAGTTGTCATGTCGCCCCTCTTTCTTTTTTTTCTCTATCCTGGGACTGTGTTGTACATATTTTCCCATTGTAAAGTAGAATAAATTTAGGTCTAGCAATTCTACCCGGTATATCCAATAGATGTTTATGTTTCTGCATTTTTTGGGATGAAAAAGCTCTCTCTTTTGAAATGACTTTCACCTCGAGCAGGGGTGCTTTTGAATGATGCTTGGTGGACATATGTGAAGAGGGGCAAGTGTGTTAATTATTATTTCATGACATTAATGGGATGTGGTTGGAGTTGACGGTGCGGGTTAAACAAGGGATCCCAAAAGCCCGAGATATTGCCTTTACAATTTTCCTCCTATTGCTCTATTAAGTGCACACCCTGAGCCCCCTTTGTGACATGGTCAGTCAGTGAATAAATGGAAATCTCACAAAATTGTACCAATAAATGTAGTCATTTCATTTTTATGATAACGATATGGTCTGATGGATTATAAAGAATTTCCTGTTTTGCTTCCTTTTCTCTGTGATTCATCCCCTTCCGCAGAAAAAAGAGGGTCACACCATTTGGAAAACCTTACCATAGGGGATCAGTAAAATTAGATGAATTGTGATTCATTTTGAGGAAAGAGAAATTGGGGGGCTCAAAGTCCTCTTGAATGAAAATGTGCTATGTGATGAGACTTTGTAATCTAACTTTTTGTTGTCATCATTGTCGATTCAGTTCATTAATTACAGAGCTTTTTGTTGGAAACCAGATCACTTTCTGGGTATCATCCTTACCAAAAGCACCAAAGCTGTATTCTGGGTATCCACCCAAAACACACGAGCTCATCATTAGAGCTATCTGAGCCTGAAACTGAAAGACTTTTGGATGGGTTGGGCAATCACTTTGACGGGTTTGAGTGTTGGTAAAATAGAGAATGGTGAGAAAAGGGATAATACGATACGGATTGACGATTAATGTTGACAGCAAACATTTAATCAAGTATTGTTTAACACGCTTACAATGCCTTTGTCTCCTCCATCCTCATCCACCCACAATCTCTCATGCCTCAAGAATACAAAGTCTTCTCATTCTCTTTAGCAGTTTTTTGTGGGAGTAATTTGAACCTGGTGAGATTTAGAAGCGAATACAAGTGGGTAAATAGGAAACGACAACTACAGCACAAAGGAGAAAAATCATGCTAAGAAACGCTGAAGAGATAGTTTATTTCACGCTTAGGGGAAACTGGGGCACCACCGAACACGGTATAGCATCGAACACATCTAATTAGATACTAGGTTTAACTCTTTCGCGTCCATAGGGTCATATATGACCCGGGGAAAAAAGTTTCTTTTTGGCTATTTACATTAATTGAAATCTAACTGGAGTCTTGAGAAAATGAGCCAAGAATCTTACATCCTTCTATTATGATGTCGTGCACGAACAGATAGATTTCAATTAATGTAAATACCCAAAAAAAACTTTTTTCCCCGAGTCATGACATTACCCTATGGACGCGAAAGAGTTAAGAGGATGATACCTGTATGAGTCCGTAGATAGGGGAATGTAGGCATGGTTTACACAGAGTGAACCTTCAAACGATGCAAATTTTCTTTGTTTGCAAAGAGTTGACCTTCAATTGCTCATCTCGTTTCATGAGCTTAATGATCTATCTTATGGCTAAGACATGACGAACTAGCTCTTTGCAAATAAAGAGAAAATTTGTGTTGTTTGAAGGTTCACTCTGTGCGAACCATGCCGACATTTCCCTACCGGAGTCCGGTTCAGAAATAAAATTCAATGTTCGGTGTTACCCCATGTGCTGTGGTGCCCCAGTTACCCATATAGCACGAATGTAGGCGTCTGAGCGGTTCCCAAATAATAAGGCTAGGATGCTGTTTTCTCTTTCTATACCGCTCTAGATAGCAGGTCTTTCTTTTGAAGTCGGCTAATTTTATTCGAAATTCAATTTATATATTAAACCTAAGGTATTTTGGAAAACTTTCTGAGTGATTTATAAATCGGTTCAAATCGGTTGAGCATCGTTAATGAACCAGTTATGAACCGATAAGTAATTTTTATCCGAAAATCGCTTTTATTACTCTTAAAAATATTTTGATGGGATTTTTTGCGTGATTTATGAATCGGTTTAAATCGGTCGAGAACCGATAAACGGTAATTGATAAGAAAGTGCTTTAGAGGTATAGCATCTAAATAACGAGTTCTAACCCTCCGCAAAGCCTGAGACGCTTTGCTATCCTTTTGTATTCATTTTCGAATTGATTTATTAAGGAAATGTATTTCTATTGGGTCTGCCGTCGCCTTATCCAATATCGCTCTCACTGACAAAAAACGCATAATACTGAATGATTGTAGGAGCGTTAGAAACTATTACAATAAAAGCCTCTTAATTAAAAATAAATTCTCATTGGATTATTATGTTACAGGCTAGATAGATGTTGTAGATTAGGGGACCGATCAATGTAAAAATTCTTTGAAAACCTTAATCCGGTGATCGTCGGATGGGTAAATTCAGCTTAAAATACAAAAAAAATTCATCCCAGAGCTTTCGGTGCCCTGCACATCTTCTTCAATCGTCGAAATCGTCAGGTCTCTCTCTGCTAGTAAATGCTAGTAAATTGTAGAACATGATTAAAAGTTAATAAAAGTTTGTATTTTCTTCATAAACATTGTTTGTCACGTCACACTTGATAAGCAAATCTTTGTTCTTTTACAAACATTTGTTCGTATGCACACTTTTAATCAAACGTCTAGCAAAACTTTACAAACAAGTTACAAATTTTTACGAAAATTTTTCAATGTGATTACGAACATTCACGAGCAAATGATTGCGAAAGAACAAAAAATGCTCATCAGGTGCTCATGATACGAATTATGTTTGATAGAAAAGTAGAAATTTTTACGAACTTTTAGTGGATTATACAATTTATGAGCAAGTCACCAATAGGAAACCACAAACGCTTTCGAACAATTTTACAAGATATTTTTTTCTTTTGAGTTCTGAAAGTGTCAAAATCGTAAATTTGCCCTTGATTATCCAATTCTGAGTCCAAATTTTCCTAAAAATGTTTACTGATAAAAAAATCAGACAAGTTAAGTCATATGAATAAGCCTTAGGTCTGAAGCCTGTATAAGAGTCAAGTTGTTATAGATATTTACTTGATATTTCTACATTGTTAATATGACACCACTTTGCTTTTAGTTTAAAACTATATTTTACGGCATGAGTTAATTTTGAGCAGAAAAGAATAATACTTTATTAAGATTTAGACCAAGAAGACTCTAAGTTTTGTATAAAAAAATTATAAGAAAATAATACCACATCCCAAGAACAGCAAGATTTGTTTAATTTCGATTTCGTTCTTCAATTCAGAGATAAAACAAGCGTAGGACTTAACTTAAATGTTTGTAAATATATGAGACTACGTAAGACTTGGTAAATTTAAGCTGGTACTTAAACTTTATAAATCCCTTTATGTTCCGCTTTGTAAGAGAGACTTAAAGAAAAAAGTCTGATTTAATTTTTGTGGAAATTAAATTAAATTAATTTTGTTTTTTTTTTATTTTAGTTAAATAGTAGAATTATTTTATGAATGTGAAACTGAAGTTTGGCCTAAAAATCCTTAATTTTCACATTTATTTAAATGTAAATATATAAATAATATTTTTTGCCCTATAAGTAATATTATTATTAATTGTTAATCAGTTTAGAGGAAGGGACTGTTTCCAGACAGATTAATTTTTTAAGACATATTTGCCAAATGTCTATAAATTAAATACACCTAATAATAATGAAATAATAATAATAATAATTTCATCCGGCTTCGCATAACCTGCCATACCATGTGTTCGCCGCCGTCTTAGCGTTGGTGATCAACCTCCGAAAGCAAACGAATTCAATTACATCCAGTTAATTTTTTGGGGTAGAGGAACGCGCTATTTTCGGACCACTCATTTTTTTCAATGATCTTGATATCTTGATGGAATTGACTATAATGGCTCTTATCAGGAAATTTGACGCATTGGAATAGCTATTAAAATAAGATATTATAATAGGTCAGATTTATTAAGAACAAATTGGAATAAATGGGATGCTCGAATCTCAATCCGTTCGAAAGTAGAGTGCTCTTTCCAACTCACTATTTCAAAATATACAGAACATGTTCTAAATTATTAAATTATTTTTTTTTTAATTTTTGTATTTTCGAAGGACTAGTTACATGCCTAAAAGGTTGAGCTTTCCATTGTGTGCTTAAAAAGCTTTGACCGTTACCTATAACTGTTTGTTTTGATTACTTTGAAATGCTACATAAGTGCTGAATGTCTCAGGCGAGCTCATATCGCCATAAGATTGTGAATTTTTTGTGAGCCGAAGTATTTCTATAAACCAAAAGTAATATTTTTTTATGCTCAAAATTGTTTAAAAAACATACCTTTTAGACTCATAATTACGGACTTAGAATTACGGAGATATACTTTATAATATTTAAGTCAGCCGGTTAATTTTTACTGCTTCACACCTCTAGCTCTTTATTCCCCAGAAAGGTCAATAAAATGTGGAAATCATAAGGGATATAAGAAATCATGTATTTTCCACGTCCATCCAAGACGAGTTCCACGAGAAGTAGTCGTATGGCCAAAACTTAGCAGAACGATGGAAAAAGTGGGTGGGAAAAAATTTAAATGGGGCGGAAAGTTCTAATGAAAATTTCTGATCACGTCTCAACTATGGAGCTTATGCATTCATGTGATCTGTATGAAGCTCTATAACTCTCTATTTTTTTTTAAAGAGCTTTTGCATTGGTCGCAAAAAAAAATACAAGACACAGAAAAATATCTATCGCAATTCTTTTGAACGTGCTAACTTGTGCTTTTCGTCGTATGTGTGGAGCTTTTGTATGATCTTGGGGAGCTTTGAAGTGGAAAGAGCGCACCATGAGATAGAAAAAGCAATCCCCCAAAATATTTCTCTTTTGATAGGGGGGACCAGTGGAAGGAGATAGAAAAAACAGCTACAGAATTTCCAGTAGAATAGCTGCGGATGTTTTCTTAAATTCAACCACCATTTTCTGGTACAAAAAGTCGTCAACTGAATGGACAATTCCGTGCCATTTACTGATGTCATTGCACATGATGGAGTCGTAACTAAAAGGGAGAATGGCATTTACCGTCAGGAATTAGCATACAAAACGAATAACGACCAGAAAATCCAATTTAAAATCGCATATTCCTCCTCCAGAGGACGCAAAATGAATGAGCAAGGAAGAATATATGGAATGCCACAATGTGAATTGGATATTTTTCCTTATTCACAATGTTTCGGAGCTTTCGGTTGGCAAAGCGTTTCTATTTTAAAGAGGAACGTCTTCTGAGGAGTTGGAGAAGCGTGCAGTTGAAAGTCAAACTCGTGAGGATTTCTTGAGGCAACCCACATTCAAGAAACATAAAACTAAGCCGTGTGACATAAGTCCGTCATGATACTATGAAAAACTTATGGTAAGGGGCACATAATCTAAAGAAAGAAATGTACCTTTCTCTGTACTGTTTTGTGAAAATGCATTACATTCACTTTCATAACTTAGCTGAGACACAATAAGTCTCCATATTCAGCAAAAATTTGAATTCAAAGAGCCCAAACAGAAGTAGATTTTGATTCTCCAATAGTGTCTTGGCTAAAAGGTAAATAGAACCCTATTTGCACAAAAAGTCGTTAATGTTCGAAGAATTTAAATTCAATTTCGAATTTTCATACTAAATTTTCGAACAAAGTGGGGAAAACTTATTAAATATCACAGTAAAGAGCTGGCAAAAGAGTTACTCAGTGATTATGGAGTGATTAAATACTGGGGCAAGAACAGTAAACGTCGTTGTTCTGTTTTTTTTTCCTCACACAATGTAAAGATCGTCACATTTTGACATTTGAGCACTTCGAAATTCGAACAGGATGTAACCTCCGCCACCTTGCGAAAGTATTGAGAAGTAAGAAAGTCTCTTTTTTGGATCTTCAAATAGATTTTCGAATTTTTCAAGATCTACTTCTGTACGGAAAGAATTCTTCTTTTTATAGAAATTTAGAAATTCGAAGCTTAGCCGAGACACTATTTTCTTTTAAATAAACAAAATCAATTTTCTAAATATTTTTAATTAAGTTAATCCGAAAAGCTGAATTATCAAATTCACTTTCATAAAGTTCGTAAGGTTCGTAAAGAATTTAACGAAGAAAAAAAGCAATTTTCTCTTTTTCGAAGATTAGTCGAGACACATTAATTTTTTTAGGTTCAGGAATGTCTTTAAAATTTATATTCACTATGGATTAGTCCTATAAATCAATTTAGCACTTTTGTAAAATTTAGTATAACTTAAATAGTAAAGTCTTTAAGCTAATTTATTATTTTCGAAATTTAGCCGAGACACGCTTCTTTTATTAAGTTTTATTATTTATTAAGTTTTATTATTCGTTAATTTTATTATTAAATTCTAAATACATATTCTTGTTTTTACAATTTTCTGAAATAAATTAATGTATATTTGATAGTCAGTGGCAGTAATTTTCGAATTTGAGCCGAGACGAATTCATTATTCGTGTACAGTAAAATAAAATATTTCTTTATTTCTTTATAATGGTTCTAGTTTAAAAAAAAATTGAAAATATTTAAAATCATTATGTTATTTTAAAAAATATTGTAATAAGCACCTTTCTCTTGTTAAGTTACCAAAGCAAATATTTAAAGGTTTAAGCCAGTATCTTTACAGTTTACAAATTAGACAAGATACACTAAAATTTCTTTTTTTTTAAATCAAATACGAGATTAGTTTTGTCTTTAATAGGGATAGAGCTATAAAGCTAAATAGTCATCGAAATATAAAATTCTTAAAGAAATATCTTGCTGAACTTAAAATCCCCTGATATTTCTTTTCGAAATTCAGCCAAGACACATTGATATTCGGAATTCAAGAAAATTAATTTTTATTTTTATTTTCTTAGAGTGATTTGGTTTAAAAATTTAAATGATCCCATTGGTGTTTCTTACAGTGCTATTAGACAATTTTAAATACAATAATCTAAAAAAATTTGCTAAATTTGAAAATGTCTAAAGCTGTCTTCAGACTAAGGATTTAGACCAGAGTTGACGATGGTCTTAAAATCCTAAACATAAAGGAATTATATTGGTTTTTCAGAATTGGTCTTGATTGGAAATGAGAAATCTTTATTGGTAAGAAATTAGATTAAATAAACTATTTGGCTAAGCCTAATAGATGCTTCAGACCTGAGACTTATCCGTATGGCTTTAACTTCTCTAATTTTTCAACAATCACGATTTTTTGGAAAAATTTGACTTAGGATTGGAATAATGACAAATGACCTAATAATTCTGAAAATGCAATAACAAAGGTAGCCATTTAGGCTTTTGAAACCATCGGGAACTGAGCTAAATCTCTAGTCTGAAGACCGTTTTATGCTCTAGACAGACTTAAGGGTTAAGTCGAGATACGGCTTATAGTGAAAAACTTATAGAAATATAGTCTAATCATTATTTTGATTATAATTACGTTAGTCCGTCTCTTAGATCAAACCGTAAGTCCGTAAGTTTGTACAACCAGCACATTACGTCTAAAGCCCGTATAACACTAACAATTTTTCGGGTTTTAGCAGAGACACACACATTCACTATGTTTTGACAATTGCAAACCTTCAAAGAATTTACAACGTTTGATGAATATAACCATGATGTTACAGAGAAAAATTGAGCTAAAAGTGTCCTTTTCGAAATTCCATGTCAACCCTCGAAGATTACACATCCATGTGAACCTATGACTTTTTTCTCATTCACATCGCATGCCCATGAAGAAAAAAAAACCAAAACTTATGTGGGAAGGAAAATGTGGCTGAAGAAAGAAAATCGGTAGACACCAGCTTTGTTTAATATTAAATTTGGGGAATTTAGGATTAAAAAGAGAAAAGAAAAAAGGAGCGAAAAAAGGGCGATTGTGAATGAGGAGGAAAAGACGATGGACAGAAGCTGTGTGAATGGCAGAAGAAAAGAAAATTTATGCTAAATTATATCAAAAGCTTTATCATCGGGTTTTCTCCTCCATCTCTTCGTTTCCTCGTAATCCCTCCTCACTGGCAATCTTTATACGAATTTAATATTTACAATTTCTTCTGCCTTTCCATCCCATTCACCATGAATTAGTTGTAATAAGCCCATTGGGTTATATTGGGCGAGAAAATCTTTTATCCATATTAAAAAGAGCCATAGTCGAATATTCAAAAATCAAGCTGAATTTTTTGAGATAAAATCCCATTTGGGAATCTTTGAAGCAAAAAAATAGGGATAAGTACGTTAAATCGTAAGCTGAGACATGCACCTTATAAACTCTAAATATTGCGATAAACTTTAAATAATAATTGAAAGTATATCTGCTTATTTCTGATTTAAATAGCATTTTCAAATTTTCATTAAGATTAAATTATTTGATTTTCTGGCCTTGTGTCTTAGCTGATTTTTTTATATTTTTATCGAGAGATTACGAAAATGTCATTATAATATCAAACAAACTTAAAATATTGATCTAGTTTCTATGCTTTATTAGACGTTATATACAATTTGGTAATGACTTTTCCACCGTTTTGTTCTAGGCGTTTGTCATGAACGGTAAGACCGTTTTAGCATTTTCTAAAGATTCTTTTCTAAAGCATTTTCTAAAGAAAGAGCATGAAAAGACTATTACGATCGAGTAGATTGTTAAAAATAAAATATCCGTTTTGTTACTTTTTGCCCCAGCCTCCCCTAAAGCTGTTTTAGCGCATTATTGCTATAATGCAAGGCATTGTCCATGCTCTCGAAAAAGACCTTTGACCTAGCGCATAAAATAAGTATTTATTGAATCCTTAATTGAGGCATTTTGTGGGCGACAGTAGCGACATCTTGTGGCAAAATGCAAGGATTTTAAGATTTTAATAAATCCGGTAAATCCCCTCAATTACATTTTCTCTTCAGCGTCTGACCTAAGATCGTAAAAAATATTACTGGTAAGATTCACAAATTTTGGTGAATCCCCTCTTTAGTTCCGTCAGCGTATAATCTGGAAGACAGGAGTGCATACGTTAAGTTGAGTCCCATAAACTCATGTTCTGGGAGTCTATATTTTACAAAATTTTCAATATTAGAATTTTTTAATTGATCATTCTATGAAATACTTTTAGTGAGCGAGAAAAGTGTTGTACCGGACAACGTAATAGAGACGGCTAGCAAAGTGGTCAGCTTTCCAAAGTGTAGTATTTTTGTTGTTTTTTGAGAAATAGAAAAATTATAAGAGTTAAAATTGTGGAGCTCAGAGGCAAAATGACACATATCTTATGCTTTAGCCATAGGATATGTGTCATTTTGCCTCTGAGCTCCACAATTATGTTTTACATGCATTATACGGGCTTCAGACCTAAGGTTTAGCTATATGGCTTAACTACTCTAATTTGTTATTAATCACGATTTTTTGGAAAAATTTAAATTAGAATTGGATTATTAAGAACAAATGACCTATCAGACCTATAAAACGCAATAAAATTGCTCGCAATTTAAGATTTTGAGACATTCGGGAACTGGGCTAAACCTCTAGTTTGAAGCCGGTCTTAGAGTATCTACTTAAAAACCGCTTAGACGAAGGTCCTTAATTAAGTACTTTATAAATATACTTTTCATGTCCTTAATATAAACCATTTAATTAAGGACTTAACAAAGGCCTTAATCGAGTACTTAATGCTAAAGTTTTTCCATATTACTTTCGCTGTTTGACACAAAGTGCTGACATTTGACTCTCTTTCATATAAGTTTTTATGTAGTTGGATAGTCTATAACTCCTTGTGCCAAGAACTGATTAAATACTTAATGAGCCCAAACAGAAGTAGATTTTGATTCTCCAATAGTGTCTTGGATAAAAGGTAAATGAAACTCTATTTGCACAAAAAGTCGTTGAACTTCGAAGAATTCAAATTCAATTTCGAATTTTCATACTAAATTTTCGAACGAGGTGGGAAAAATTTGTGAAATATCACACTAAAAAGCTAGCAAAAAAGTTACTCAGTGAATATGGAGTGATTAAATACTGGGGCACGAACAGTAAACGTCGTTGTTCTGTTTTTTTCCTCACAACAATGTGAAGACCATCACATTTTGACACTTGAGCACTTCGAAATTCGATCAGGATGTACCACAGCCACCTTGCGGAATTATCAAGAAGTAAGAAAGTCTCTTTTTTGGATCTTTGAATCGATTTTCGAATTTTTCAAGATCTACTTCTGTACGGAAAGAATATGTTACCAGATAATTTTTAAATTTCATGATATCTTTTGCGAAACTTTCGTGTAACTTACATTTTGCGCCAAAAAGTAGGCATAGGGTAAAATGAGGTAATTTGGAACCATTTACAATTTGGGGCATTTGATATTTTCTCACTGTTTTAGAGATTTAAAAGGAAGTAAAGCTATTCCTTTTCTTCTTAATAGTCTTTTTCTTCTCCTTGCTCATCTGAAATAATGAGAAAATCTCAAATGTTCCAAATTGTAAATGGTTTCAAATTACCTCATTTTACCCTACTACTAGGCAAAAAGCTCAAAGGGAGACTTTTGGGTGTTTTCGGATATTTCACTGAAAATGGTTCACTATAAACGCAGCCTATCGAAGAAATTTATTATAATGTAGTGGAAAAGAAGGGTATTCCAAATACTTTTGCATGACATGACAGAGAAATTTCAATTGATGATTTATCGAAGAAACAACAAAAGGACAAACTATGTAGAGCGACCCAGAATGAGGAGCTTTCCAAGGAGTAATCTCTACTGAATAAATTTAATGTCAGATAGTGTGAATGTACAAGTTAAAAGAGGTTGAGGTACGAAATACACCTGGGTGTGATAAATAATGAAAACCACATTTTCATTCTCTCTATTTTCCATGAAGGGGGGTCCATGAGGAGAGCTGTGTCACCTCGAATTGAGTTGAAATGTGTCAGAAGCAGAAGAAGATGAGGAGAAAGCTCATTCCCTTGGGTCACAAAATTAAATGTGATTTCGAGGAGTTTGGAGAAAGGAGTATATAAAGTCATTTATGAGCTAATTTATAATTAATGACTCTAGAAAACGATTTTTTTTCACCACTGAACAATGTTTTATTTCGGACGTGTCACAGAATAAAGTGTGAATGTCGGTTGAATGAGAAAGTTTCAGCAAAAGTTCTAGCACTCCATAGTGTTGGCTTTTTGCCCAATTCACAATGTACACACATCACACGTGGAAAGGTGCTATATTGTGGTTTAGCTTTCTTAATCCCCTTTCTCTGCCCCTACAACAGTGCAAAATGTTTGCGTTTCGAGTTTCTAAAATAAGCACACACAAACTATTACTCACAAATACCCTAATTCACCTGCCAAGGTGGACGACAGCACAAAGAACAAGAGGCCCTTAACCTCTCATCTAGGCGAAAAGTCTCATTCTGATATTATGGATTGTCTTTCAAAGGGCCTAAGGTAACCCAAGTGATCATTTATTTAGTCCTGGAGGAGGAGTGTCAATGCAGAGAAAGGGTTACATTTCCCACAAACTTCAAATAGAATTTGTTAAGTTTTTGGGATCATATGAGTACGGAAAATTACTTTTGCAACCCATTGGATTGTCTTGCCTTTGTTCTCAAAGTTTTCTCGGCTTTCCCATAAAACTGTGCTTTGTGTATTTGTTAATTACTTTCCCATAAATATAAGAGCTTTATTAATAATGAAAATAAACTAAATAATTTAAATAATTCAAAATTGATGCAGTATAGGGGAAAGTACTCTCCCTTCGAATGTTCATTCCTTCAAATAATGTGAATTTTCTTTTAGTTTTCCTAAGAGACTTACGTATTTTTATTAATTATTTAGTTAGTTTATTATTAATTATTGATAATGTGATAATTATGTAAGTCTATTAGGAAAAGTAAAAGTAATAAATATAGTCAAAGGCGGGATTTCGGTCTACTTTATGCTCTGCAATTTTACTTTATTATTGCCTATAAGTTATAAATTAGAACGAAACCCCGCCTTTGACTATATTGATACAAAAAGCGGTCGAAATCCATTAGAGTAAAAATATTCACGTTATTCGAAGGCATGAACGTTCGAATGGAGAGTACTTTCCCCTACGTCTTACAAAAGTCAATTGATAAAAAATTGCAAATTATTTAAAAAATCGTTTCATTTTGAAGAAGTGACTTAGAAAACTATCCAACGATCTGCATCATATAAAAAATATTGGGGAAGGCTTTCAGAATATATTCGCACATTCTGGCTTTGAACACTTTATATTTTATCCATATTCCTTTAATTAAGCTTAACTATTTTTTTCAAGAGGTTTGTTATATTTGTAAGTAAGAGATCTGTGATAATTGTATACCATAGACAGGTCAGATTCCCTAAAGCGATATGGGACAAATATAAAGTGTGCGAAGCCAGAGTGTGTACGAAGCATAAAATCCTTTCAGTACCTTGAACGAAAACGTGATATTTTGTAGTGAATATCTCCCCTAAATACCAAATTAGTCATTTTAAACTCTCCAAAAAGCTAATTTTTCATAGAATACCACGAAAATGGTAATTCAACATTTTTTATAATATTTTGTGCAATAATTAATTAATGATTTTGTTGTTCTAGGAAATTTATTAAATGAAATGTCCCCAATTTATGTAATTAGAATAAATTTTAATAAAATACCTAAAATAGCGACATATATTGCATTATACAAACAAAATTTCACATTAGTTAAAAAACTAACAGTTTAATATTAACCGACATCCCATTTATATGGAATTAAAATGTTGAATAATTCTATGAAAAATTATCGTCAGTGATACTGCTTTATGTTTATGAAAATTCCGTGAAATTTTGGGAAAATATTCAACGTTTTGGCTTGTTGTTGTATAGGGGGAAGTGGGGCACTTTTTAAAATGGAGTATCTTTCAAAATGGACTTAGTTTTTGTAAATTTCACTATTTCTCGAATTTAGAAGATCAGCCTGATTCCCCAAATTTTGGGTTGATCCTTGAGCATGTTTACATCAATCCTCATTTTTCAAGCCGATCCCTGTGTCTATTTTGGGCTTTACCCTGTTGTACCTGAGATACAATTCAAAAATTGCCATTTGTGTCTTAGCTAGATCAATATTCAGTAAGATTGCTTCTCAAGTTCTTCAAAATCAATAAAAGAATTCCTGTTTACAATATTTATTTTTTAATAAATTTATTTTTTTTAATAAAATATTAGCTCATTTAATTTTTTTTTAGATTGTAAAAATTACAATTTTATTTAAAATTAATTTAGATTTATAAAAAGCTCGAAATGAAAAGCTCAGAGACAGAAAATGCTGAAAATTTCAATAATGTGGTAAGAATTTTATTGTCTGTTCAAATAAGACTAGTAGTGTCTGGTAATATTTAAACTTATAGACAAGGGTTATAACCTATGCAGCCGGATTGAAAAATTCAAGACCTTTCCAAAATATACAAATTCAAGTAAGTTTGTTGATAAATACGCTATCTAGCGTAGTTGAATTAAGATTTTTGAAAGTCCAAACTGGCGATTATTTTGGTAAATTGAGATCATCTTATCGAAAAAACATTAGTAGTTGAGAAATTGGCAATTTTATGATTCAAATTGATCATCACGGGCAAAATGTAACATGCCCAAAATTCCAAAATTCTATAATTCTACAATATTCAAATTGAAAGAGTCCGGAGCTCAAAATTTTTAACATTATTGATAGATTTCAAGGACTTCTTTATAAAGTACTTTAATATGTAAAAAGAACAATAGTTCTTAAAAGAATTTAAACAATAAAAATACGTAGATCTTTAAATCTTTTTTTTAATATATTTCTTCCAAAGGGTACCGATTTTAGATGGCTCAAAAATTGCGCTCAAAATAAGTAAAGTGACTTAAATCAGCAAAGTTGTAGAGCGACAAATTTTTAGAAAATATTATGAATTAAAAATATCTAAGGGTATTCTAAGTTTGTTAAAAAAAAAATTCAATTCGTCAAATTTTGCCTAAGATTCCGCATTGCAGACTTTCCGTTAATAAATATTTTTTCTTAGACGTAACAATATTTTGTAACATAATGGCTCCGTTCAGTAAAAACTTTTCGAAGAGGTAAAGCCACTCTAAAGCCAAGCCAAACATATTCAAAAAGGGACAGATAATCCTAACCGGCTTATGTAGGTGAGATTCTTAACGTGAGCTAACTCGGAGTGCATGCAAATTCGATTTAGAGCTGAAATTGTGAGTCGCCATTCAGTTATCTTGAATCAAATTCGTGAAATTATACAAGTTTTGTATTTAAACCAAAATATCAAGGATTTTGATGAACTGACAGAAAAGTGTTATATGGGTGAAATGTAGACCAGAATGTTCTCTATAATTTTGCCGTAGAACTTGAACTCATCGATTACTCAGAAGCCAAGATAAGCGAGGTTTTTTGTTTCTTAACTCGTTTTTTCATCCAGAGTGCCCCAAGTAGTCATTTGTTGAGCTTCAACTATTTCAAAGAATTGTTGTATTTTGTGGGACTTTCCATTTAAACCCCTATTTTAAGTGTCTTGGTGGAGTAGAGGCAGTCAAATTGGCATCTGAGTGATTTCAAAGCGTTATTATGGGAAAAATCATTTTTTTCACACTTAAACGGCAAAATCGGAGTGATAGCGTAGTCTGAGCGGAAAATGATGTATGGACGAAATGTAGAGACAAATGTGCTCTACAATTATGTTGAAGTAATCATCAAAATCGGTTCAGCTACAGTCGAGATAATTGAGGTTATGTGATATTGAAATTGGGTTTTCGACTGTGGGGCCCCTGGTGTTGGTCCCACGAAGTTCAAATATTCTAGAAAGTTGTAGCATTTGGTGAGATCTTTCGTTTAAGTCCTCATTCATCAAAATCGGTCACATAGAACCGGAGATATGATTTTTTGAATTTCGTGAACTTTGACCCCTCATATCTCCAGTTCTATTGAAACCACAGCGCACATACGCACCATTTTGGAAACGTCCTAGACTGGACTACAACATACTAAAATTTCATTAACTTGCACAATGCCGTTTTTGAGAAAAGTGACTTTGAATTTCGATGAATTTTGACGCTATCACAGCGCCACCTGTGGTGAATTTTTGAACTTCCATCTGAAAGTGCTCATCGAGACGAATCCAAAAAGGTAAAATTTAGGCCGCTATGTTAATTAGAACCGGAGATAGAGGCCGGTCAATGTACGAACTTTGACCCCTTATAGCTCGGGTCAGGGGTTTTAGATCGACTTAAGGTTTTTTTTGTTTGATAGGTATAATCAACGGCTACAACATACTAAATTTTCAGCCCGATGCACAATGGAATTTTTGAGTTATTTAACTTTTAAGATTTAAAAATTTTCTTTTTAAAAAAAGCGCCCCTAGCGGTGGTTTTATGAACTTGTGATGTTAGAAGGAGAAGTGGCATTTCAGGAGAGCTTTCCAAAAAGCCCTCACTTTTTAAATTCTGACAATTAGAACCGGAGTTATGGCCATTTTAAGAAATTTTTTTTGGACCCTTATAGCTCGGGTCAGGGGGGTCGGGGGACCTTATGTTTGGTATTGATGGAAAGGTCTAAGGCCCAGCTCTAACATACTAAAATTTGAGTCCGCTGAATGCCATAGGGGCGGAGCTATTGAGAAAACAAAAAAAGGGGGGTCTTCAAAATGGCGGAAGGAAGGGTGGGGGGTGGGGGGTCTATGCACCAAGTTGCAATTTTCATACGATATTTAACCTTTGCCGAAAACCGCAAGTCGATATCTTTTTTAGTTTAGGAGCTATTAAGCTCCAAAGAGCGGCCGGCCGGCCGGGAACGTAACTTAGCCACATATGTATTCGGAATCAGGAAGTGGTGAAACACATTTTGGCCAAATTTGAGGTCGATCGGACGACATGAAATTTTGTTAGGATTATAGTAGGTGAGATTGTTAAGAATCTCACCTAATTTACCTGAAGCCTAAAATGCAAATTCACGTATTCGCCGCTTTAGCGCTGATTCTTCTCCCATTTCAATTTTCGGTATTCTTGACACTTCATTAGTCAACAATGGGTGTAAACACAAGTAGATTTTGAATTTAGAATAAAGTTGATTTATAGAAAAATAAAAACTTAGGATATTTTCTTAATTTAGCAACAATATTGGCATAAAATCCTGCGGTAAGACGGTTTTGATATAGAGAATCGGTGCCTCACCTTCTCTTCCTTTTGAAGTGTTCGTCACCAGACATAAATATTAACTTTAACTTTAACAAATTCTTTGATTGTAAAATACTGTGTGATTGAACTTTGAAACGTTTCGAATTAAAACTATCTATTTTAGTTAGAGCACACTTGGAGAATTTATAACAGAGTGTGGAGAAAATTTATCTCAGGCGGGAACCACTAGGGGAGATTTCCCGAGACTCACCGGTGCATAGCACAATGGGGTGAGGTGTATTTCGAAATTCCCCTGTATAGAAGACGCCTTTTTGGCTTTTCAAATAGATTTTCGAAATATTCAAGATCTACTTGTGGATGATAAGTGGATTTTTTGGGTAGTTTGAGGAATTTCAGTATAGTTGAAAGTATGAATTGCAATTTTATTAAAATAAATGCTTTTTGATGAACTTGCTCACTTTTGTATAACCCGTCAGCTTAAACGTTCGAACTTCCAACGGGTTTCTAGGTAAGTTCTCTCTGATATACTTTCGAATCGGTAAAGAGCTATACTACGTTTCTGGAGCGAGCTGACTGGAAGAGGTTAGTGTGAGAGGCCTGGTCCCTTAAAGGGATGTTGAATGGACCTATGTCCATTTTCTATCTCGCACCTACGCCCTCTAATGGTGTCCACACACTGGAAGCAATTTTCGTCAAAAATTGCCTTTTTATAAATCCTGTCGTTTCTGCCTACAAGGATAGGAGAAATTTTTCTTAAAAAGGCATTTTTTAAAGAAATTTCTCCTAGTGTGTAGAGGCCTTAAGAGAACAAGCTCTTCCAAGTTTATAAACAAGTCTGCATTTGTGTTTCTATCGACTAATCTCAGACTTTTTATACTTTTATCTCTTTTACACTGTAATCGTAAATTCTTTGCGTAATATTTTCCAAAAAGGACACTAAAAATACATATCGTACGTATCCTTATCTCTATTGCCCGTTTTTTCACGTATGACAAAACGTGGGTTGTTCATTAATTTTTTAGAGAGATACATTGTCCTATTTGAGGGTCAGTGTTTATACATTCCAGAGGGAACATCTGCAGGTGAAGCATAGATGAAAATATGGGACATACCAGTGGGGGAAGTTTTTGAAAATATAGCCATTGGGTTACTGGCACGAATGTTCTAGCTTGTTTATGGCTTTTTGCATAAATAAACGCTATACTGGATAAACACATTCGACAAAATATACGCGCCCCTGTTCACTACCACCCAGCCTGTTCCACCCTGAAAAATCTACCTTTTGCAGCTGATGGCTGGAAATATTGAGATTCATTGATGTGTGAGGCATATTGTAAAGGTTCACTCTATCAATGTTTATATGTTTATTTTGTACGAGAAAGACCTATTCGCAGCGTTGGGGTTTTAGTATATTTAACCCCTTCTGGAGCACTAATTTGTCCAGTGAAAGGGAAATTCATAAACACATCCTGACTAACATTACATGATTTATTCCAAGCTGAATTGGGGAAAATGGATCAGCGCAGAGTATTACAAATAACATCAAGTTTTCCGTAAAGGGGGGGGGGGGGCTTCGGGATGCTTCCGACAATCAGTTTTAGGTAAAACTCTCTAAATTTATGTTAAAGGAAAATTTACATGATTTGCAGATGTTACTAGGGGAGGGATATGTTGAATGTGTGTCGAGAAGATTTTCCTGAATTTTCCTCACTGTGCTGCCACACACGATGACGAATTTGCCAAGCCAATAATTCACGAGCTTTGTCATTTAAGTGTCAGGGGGCAAGAAATGTGAAGAACACACACACTCCAATTCACTTTGGTAATTAATTATTTACGCCTGATGCAAGAAATGCCACGAAGTAAGTTTATTTTTACAAAATACACAACAATTAAGAGTTGAAATTGTTGTTTCTCGGATGAAAATGTCTCTGAAATATGCTAAAAGCGCATTTTTGAGGGGAAAATTAGTACTAGGGTGGAGTCTACACTTATGGATGTTATACACACTTATGGACAACGCAAAAATCTTAAGTTATTAAATTAAACAAATTTCAAAACATCAAAAAAATTGTTAATTACATCATAAACTAATAATTTTATAACTTGTCGAAATCTGTTTTACGTAAGAACATAAGATTTTTGCTCGCTGTTCATAAGTGTATAACATCCATAAGTGTAGATTCCACCCTATTTGCAATTGAATTGTCCTGCAGTAACTCTGATTGTTTTATAGTCACAGCTATTGCTATCCTACAGAAGTATTTTTGAATAATTTTTGACTAAACTTTCTCGAAAAGTTGTTTTTTTCATTTTCGCGTAATGAATGTTGGTATTTACTGTCCATTTTTTTCAATTTAGGTGAACACTCTCATAACATTTCATACAAGGGGTGAATAAGTGGTTCTCAGAGAGAACCGTGAACGGCGATCGGCGAAATAATGCCAATCTAGTACTAAAAATGGACAGATCGGCAGTATTTAGCTAAACAATCGACATATAAACACAATTTGGACAGAAATCGATAGATAGGCATGAGATCGGTAGTTCGCGAGATCGACACGAGATCGGCAGATCGTCACCATTTTTGCAAGAAATCGACGGATTGGCACTCGGTTTTTCTTTTTCGTCATAAAAAGTCCCATCACAATTTGTCCAAACCTATTTAAATATTACAAGAAATAGTGAGAAATTTTCACAAGAAAAGATCTCCCATATTGACATCCTCCTGGTGATGATTTTCCTAGCCAACAAAAATCGACTGACCCCTGAGAAAAGCTGCGAAAACACAATTTAGTCGACCACTGAAGAAGGTCCATATTGGGACCGAAAGCTCTGGGCAAGACCAAAATGTGTTTTCCTCTTAGGGTGACCACTTTTTCCACTGGCGAACACCGGATACACTCCCTAACAAGAAAATCGCGCCAGTTCCCATTATTAGGTTAATAGTCTATTGCTTTGGAGGGCTCATTTTTTAACCGATTTGGTTAAATTTGGATATTTTGGAAAGATTTTGAAATTTTGAATCTGGCTATAAGGGTTTTCATCGGTGATTAATCGGTTAAGTACTATAATTGTGTACCCAATCTGTCTTTTTGTAAACCTAGGGTCGAGGGAACACCTCTTTGACAGGGAACCTCTATTGAAACTTTTATCAATATGTTGAAATTTATTTAGTATATCTAATAAAATGTAAGTAGTATGACGTTTTTCTGTAGTAGGCCTATTCCTATGAAGAGATATCTTCGAATTTCATATCCCAAGTCGTACAGAGTAGTGTGTTAATAGGTCCTGACTCGAGTTTTTAAAGTGTCAATAGGTGTTCTTTTCACCCTATTTCCATTGAATTGTATACGTTTGCAAAGGTCCTGTCATAAATGTTACTATTCAAAGCCGTTTCTGGACCGTTTCTGGGCCGTTTCTAAACCGTTGCAGTGTCATTGCCTGCTGGGTCTTTTTTACTGTACCTATAAATTGAAGAGCCGACAGAACCGGTCCCGTCCGGTCTAGAATATCAGAGAAGAAGGACGTATGGACTTGGGTCTCTAGGGGGAATCTGGCTGGGTGCTAGAAAGTGTGGAGGCTTCTTGCTTAAGAGAGCCTATTTCCTATCAATCTTTCCAACCTAAGAATCCGACCGGTATTTTACGTTTGAGAATGCATAATAACGACAAGGACTTTAGCCGTGGAATTGATTCGTCTTATAGAGTTAAAATAATCAAACAAATAGTCAAACAGTTAAAGTTGGAGTCTTAAGACCTCTGTGCACCACGTTCGTTTTGGAATCGCTCGAAGACGTGTCGAACAATCGTCATTAGACGAAAATCCCGTGGAATCATTCTTAAAACGGTTTTTCAAGGTTAGAAGATTAAAAAGCTCAAGAAAGGGTATTTATTAACCGAATGGTATCATATTTGAGCACGTTGGAAAGGTCTTGGAATTTCTGAGAAGACCGTATCAGTTCCAATCGGTTGTAAACCGGTAATGAACCGGTTCGAGTAATTTGTAAATTACTTTAAATCGGTTATGTATCGGTACACGGTAAATGATGCAAAGTACAGTATACTCTCGCTAATTTGGCTCCTTTAACATCGGGCTACTTTTTAATTCGGGTAACAGTTAAATTTGAAAAAAGTTTATTGACAATTTTCAAGTTCGATTATGATTATCGAATGAAGCAAATATGCTTAAATTTGCCATGCTTTGTCTCAGTTATGATGTGATTTTGCATTATTAAGGGGCCTTCATGAAATTTACAATTAATATGAGTATGTAAACTTTATATGAGTATGCAGGTAAACAAAAAATCGTTGCATTTCAAACAATTTGTCGCCCGAATTTCTTTCTAATTTGGGTGACATTTCAATCCCAAATGCCCGAATTTGAGAGAGTCTACTGTACTTTTGAAGTAAAGCATTTATGTCACGAGTTTGAGCATTTTGCGTATTACACTCTGCGACTCGTTTTATCACAGAAACCTTATCAACTGAAGGAATATCAAAATCAAAAATGTTACCACTGTTGGGGTCGCACTGTATCTTAAAATGGGAAAACAGAATTTCTAATAAGAGAATCATATTTTGTACAAACTAAACAATCTTGCTATGAGATGTTTCTCCAATGGGGAGTCTTAAGATGTTTCTCATTGCTGTGTGTTCTCAATATTGGAGACACACTTTGCTTTGTCATCAAAAGCGGAAATTGCTGTTTGTAAATAATTTCGCACTCTCCCAGAAGATTTTCTCTTTGGTGAATTTTCAATTAAGCAAAAACGAAAATCACTCTTCCTTGGCAATATTATGAAAATATAATTTCCATCTTGAAGTGTTTTGCTCTTAGCAGATGCCAAGCTGCATTTCAGCATTCAATCAAACATTTTCTGAAGATACATCCTTGGGTGTGCTATTAAAACTAACTCAGCAGAAAACCTCGTTGGAGGATGAATGGGATTTTCGTGGTCATTGCACGAGAGATAGTCCCAGGGAAAAAATTAATTTATGAATAACAGTGGGGATTTTCAGTGTTCCAATGGGGAGTGATTTAGGGATTTCAATTCACATGTTTGTGGTCACATGAGTGGGTGGATATGGCCATGCTTTGTGGGAGGATGAGTGCAATTCTACAGTATTTTGCTATTTCTGCAGAAATGGAGATTTATTGGAGATGCACAAACGGTGACAACAAACACCACAATTGGGCGTCATATGTGGACGAGGACTCCTCATTGTGCATCACTCCCTCTCACCAGGAAAACCACAAGGCACAGAAAAAAAAACTTCTTCCATAAATTTAATTCCATTTCACCAGAATATCGCTTTCATGGGACCATTTTTGTTGCCAGAAAATGCCAGTGAAATGTACAATGCACATTAAAAATGGGTACTATTGGGTATAATTTGAAATTGTGGAGAATGTTTATGTCCGGACAAACCAATTTGACGTTGAAACAACTCTCTTTAAACTTGATAAAAAAAAATTTAATTACTAAAATTATTTTCCAAATAATGCTTAGATATGTTTGTGCAAAGATGCATCCTTGTTGGAAACTTCAGAAATTTAAGAAATAAGCCCATTTGTATGCTCGAATTTCGCTCTTCAAAAATTCGAAAAGTCGAATTTTCCGTTAAATTTAAAATCGTCCAAAAGTTCGACTGTCCTACCCCAAAAACATTTCCCAAAATGATTTTAAAAAAAGGCTAGGGATAAGTATAAGGACTGTCCTGGATAATATTGACTTATGAGAGGGGTCATTGAAGATCCAAATTCGATATCTGTTACCGTTTGACTTCTAGCTCAGGAACAAGGATATGAACAAATTAATTTACCCTTAGTTAATTATTTAGTAAAGGTGTAAATATTTTTAAAAAAAATTTAACTATTTTATTGACTATTCTAAAATATTTTCGAACTAGGGTAAAGTGGCACAAGTTGGACCATGGTACAAGTTGGACAGGGCTTTTTCTTAATAAATTTAGTACTTTATTTTTATTTGTATATGTTCAATGCTTTATTTTTATATTTTGGTTTCTTGTGCTTAAGAAAAAAATTAGTACTATTTATCAAGAAAAAATACCTGTCCAACTTGTACCGGTGAATTGTCCAACTTGTAACACTATGTCCAACTTGTATCACTTTACCCTACTGTACAAAACAAAGTACAATGGCACGAAAAAGGTGGATTGTTTACAGGTGAAAAAAGAGCTTTTACAAAATGCATGAGATATGTACACTAAAGTTGTATATGCGGGTATCAAGGTAATTCGAACTTATACAGAGGGGTGTCAATAGTTTGTTGCCTAATGAATGTTTGAAAAACCAAGTGGAAAAAATGAGAGAAAAATTACTTTTTCGAATTTTTCTTTCATTTTTTTTCACTTAGTTTCTCAAACAGACATTAATGCTTGATAATGACATAAAGACTTGATTCTGGGTTAATTGTGGTCCTACAGAATTTTTCTGATATACCGGCTTTCGTAAAAAAAGCTTTCTGTAAACCTTTCCATTACCAAAACGGTCAGACCAAAACTAGGCTTAGCATAAATATTTTACTTTCTAAAAAGTAAAATTTCATTTATTGCTTTGTTCTACTTCGCAGAAGTAATGTCATACAACAGTTAAATAAATCCACGTGGTTATTTAGGATGTATCAAGTAAGTTTATGAGCGATCGATATTTATTCTGGAACCAACGTCAATCATAATTTATGACCTAAATCAATTTATACATGAAATTGCAATTTGAAATTGATTTGTATGCAATTGAATATTTGCATAAACAATTGATATAACACAAGGTAGTCAGTAGCAGCAATTGTCAGTGTACCTCGGATGATGTGTATGATCTCCAGAGACCTTAGATCTTTTTTTCAAGGAGAGTATTCCTGCTCAAGAAACATGTCCTTAGATTTTATTTAAGGATTATTTAAAATATATTTAAGGATTAAAGAGTAAAGTCTTGGTAATCGCAGGAACAATTAGGAGATAGGTGATAGTTTGTTCTGAAAATATTTTCCATGTGCCATTCTCTACAAATCTTCCTTAGATACCAACATTTACAAATTGATATGAAACAAATTTAATAATAAAATATTTCTACCGATTTCTTAAAGATTTTTATCTTAAAAATAATCAGAAACACTGCGTGATAGACCATGACTTTCTTTGAGATTTTCAGGGAACATCGGGGAACTCGAAAATATCGGTAATTTGAAAGAATAGGGTGGAATCACCACTTCTTGCCAGTGCCCCACTTGTCGCCACTTATATTGAAATTGCTATTTTTCACGATTTATGAAATAAATGAGCCGCAAAGTTACTTGTATTTTTATTGCTGCTACGTATAGAGTCGAAAAACACTCATTTTGTGTTTTGAATTTAAATGTTTGAGCATTTTTTAGAGAAATATTTTGAGCAAGTGCATCGAATTCAATATTTCTTACCAAATATAGTAAGTGTCATGAAACTTTTATCGAACAAAATTTCCGATTTTGAATCAATAATTTGTCTATAGAACATTTAATTACATTCGACGAATACATAAAATTTGTATTTAATTTGTTAATATTTCATTTTATATTATTTTTGTGCAAAAATAAACCATGGCGGAAAGTGGTAATATTCTAAAATTGATTCACCACCTGTCGCCATAGCATTTCAATAGGCGACGCTAACTTCACTTCATAGATTCTCAGTTGTCAAATCTACTTTGTTTACTTTCTGCAATAGTCTAATAATTTGATTTCTCAAATAAAAGTGAAGAAAAAGCATTTAATGTGAGTACTAATAAGATGATCATGAGGAAAAAGAAAGGCTGAATGTGTGGTTTGCATAAAATAATCGAGTTTGAACTTTTCCAAGTGGGTGGCGAGAAGAGGTTACAGAACTGGCGAAAAGTGGTAAAAAGTGGCGACGAAGTGGTTATTTTTGCATTGTTAATAAAAATCAGTTTTTTATGTATTCCCGCGATGAATTGTAGGACAATTGTTTTGAAGAATCAGCAGCCAATATATTTAAATAGCTCTGTGTCAAATTTGAGTTATCTGATAATAAGGGATCAAAAGTTATAATACAATTAATTTCACTTTTTCCTAAAAGTGGCGATAAGTGGTTACTCCACCCTACGAGAAAATTTTGTTGCACAGTGTAATATTGCAAACTATAAATTTTAAGGTCGGTTATTTCGGAAACAGTGAAATATAGAAATCTCTAACCTTACATCCGTTTGGAGTCCTTTTTATGTTTTAGATGTGCGAAAAATTTTATTTAAAAATAAGGAAAATTTGATGAAAAATTAACAAAACAAACAGTCCGCAAAGATTCACGAAAAACTTCGGGAAAATCTGTGAAGGTTCGAAAGATCAGTAAACGAAATCGGTACGATTGATTTCGAGAAAATCTTAAAAACCGTATTATTTTTACACATTTTCCAAAATGTCTTTAAAAAAAAAACAGAGAAAGAGAAAATTATCGCAAGAATTAACGGAAACACTAGACCTTTCTTGACTTTCGCAATTTTATTCTTTACGACGTTTCGAGGATGAATGTCCTCTTCATCAGGTATCGAATTTTGTTGGGAAAATCACATACAGGCGGAAAATGGTTACACTTTTTTGGACTTGGATCACAGATTGCACTTTTAAGTCCAAAAAAGTGTAACCATTTCCCGCCTGTACGTGATTTTCCCAACAAAAATTCGATACCTGATGAAGAGGACATTCATCCTCGAAACATAGTAAAGAATAAAATTGCAAAAGTCAAGAAAGGTCTAGTGTTTCCGTCAATTCTTGCTACATCCCATCGGACTGAAATTCTTCACGAGAAAATTATCGAAAATTTGGTTGTCAATTTTCAGCATGAGGCATAGTTAAAAAATATATCCTGTGAACATATCCTGTCAATAGACGAACATTCAATACATAGGTAAATGATAAGTTGTAAAAAAAATCAGTAGATATTTTACGTGGGAGGGTCAAGAGGCAGTGGACAAGATTCCTGCCCCGGGCGCCAAAATCTCTTGGTACGCCACTGAGAAAGTGGTCATGCCATGATGTTGTCCCATCATAGCAGACAGGGGTATGCCATTTCCAGAGAAGAAGACGTGACATCAAAGGATGTCAAATGGTCAAATGACCGCTGGGTTTGGCAGTCGGCGAGTCTGTGGCTAACAAAATGGTCAGTAAACACCCAAGAAAACACTCAAGTTTCCAGAGCCTTCGACACTGTATCATGTCGTCTTCAGTAGTTCTTGGTTAGTCGGAAGAAGACACGATACAGTATTGAAAGATCTGGAAACTTGAGTGTTTTAATTTTGGATTAAACTACCTCACCGACGCTCACCGGAATGTTTTAATTACCAGAAATTAAAAGACCGTCCCAAGCCAACGGTATCGATCACTGTTCAGCTGGGGTGGTAAGTCTGAGGGGTGCTAAGGGCTAACTTCAGAGGCATTGTATCGGCTCCTTAATTGGACTTCAGCCGTGAAGATGCGAGGATGCTTGATTCGTGGCTTTCCGGGAATGGCCAAGGGGGCCTCTATTCCGGGAGACTAACGATAAGGAAACACCCCAATAAATTTTTGAGAATCATCCTGAGTCTATTTGGGCTATAAGAGTTCTATAACGAATTCCATTTGCGATTCTACGAATTCTGGAAGAAAATACTCCGGTTTTCCTAACTTCAAGAACGCCATGACTGAGGAAGTAATCGAGTTGTACTCTATTTCAAAATCATCTCCAAAACATTGAGCAGTATATCGTCAAAGTACCTTGTACTTCATATGACCAAAGTGTTTGTTTTTCATGCATCTTGTATGATATTTTGCTTTTTACTGAATATTTTCTAGTTGTAGCTAAATTTACAAACAATACTCCCTCGAAATACATTCCAAAACAGAGACATAACGTGGAAAATACAACATTTGTTCTGTTTTTTTTTTCTATTTTGCTGCTAAGAAATGTTCCACTGGAAATAGAAGATACTTCTGGGAAATTTCTTGTTTATTCCGTGAGTGAGTTTAAAACACTATTTTCCATTTGAAGACAAATGGGCTTTGCAGTCTCAACAAACAACCATGTGACATAACATTAATTACCTTGCTAATGAACGATAAGTATACTGCAATAATTCAGATTTTTTTTTTATCAAAAGACATAAATGTCGAAGAGAAAGTAGGAATAGTTCTAGCGAGAAATTATTGCTGTATGTCGTGTTATGCTAAATTATGTGTGAACCCACATTAAATATATTAATCCCGGAGATTAGTTATTATTAGGTTTTAGGCTGTTTAGTTTGCCGCCATGTACCTTCGAGTGGAGAAAAATCGTAAAGATCGTAAAAGAAAAGTTGAATGATTCTGACAGATGTGTGAATAATGAAGAGTCGGAGAAGAAGAATTTTCTTCTAAAAGAAAATACTAAAAGTTTTTCCCATGGGGTTTGGGAATGTGCTACAAAAGGTCTTTTAGGGGTTAACCGTATAGGAAGAATTGAACAAGGAAAAGAACCTTTTAATAATAATGGAAAAACAGAGGAAAGAAAGTGTGATATGTGGAAATTTTGTTCATGTGAGAGGGGGAGGCACAAGCAAAAATATACATCAGCTGTCTCATTAATTAATTTGTGTTTATTGTTTGCTTCCCATCGTCTTAGTTAATTGGCAACCATGTGAAACTTCACAAACTGCCTGTTTATTTTTATCCAAAAATATATTATTAAGTCTCTGCTGTGGGCGGAGTTTTTGGGAGGGAAAATTTCGGGAAAGAGAAATCTTCTCCAAAAAGGTAAACTTTCAAAATAAACTCGCGAGAATGATGTTTTGAAAGGAGGTGGGACACATTTCATGTGATACTAATGAAAGATATTTAGCATTTAAACTAAAAATATTTTTCATAGAGAGAGAAAAACCTTCCGAATATTTTTTTCCCACCCACTATTTAACACTGAGAAAAATTTTGTGTTGAAAATGAATAATCTGTAATAGCGCCTCTTTGATCATATAAATGAAATGGTTCATTTTTGAAGTGAATTAATTTTCTCAACTTCACACTCAAAGCTCCGAAGCTTCATCATTAATAGATTCACGCCTCACCTTCTACCTCTCCCTCCCCATCCCAGTCCTATCAAACTTATTATACTGCATCCCAAATAGGTCAACGGAAAGAAAGTTTTGTGGGGAAATATTTAAAATTGAAATTATCATAGTGGAAAAGTTCCTCATCATTTCCACATGAAATTAAATGTTAACCACCCGGAAATTTTGTCAGTTGTGAAAGTTATTAAAAGTCCTTTATTTTTTTTTATTATTCTTGTCTTTGGTAGAAGCTCCAAACTTGTGCAGTTCCTCCAAAGAATCGCCGTACTTTTGTTCATAAATCACAAACATTCATTTTGTTTCTGTGGCACAATCTTCATCTTAGTCTTCCAGACTTGGTTATATTTTCGTCTGTTGATTGCAAATAATTCATAAGATACTCCTAAAGAAGTTCTCATGTCATTAATGCTGTGGCAAGAGTATATGTTTAAATCAAGTCAATTGTTTATCTTTGGCAACAGCTTTTGGACACAAACTTCAAGCGCAACCCTCTAAACTTTTCCTAGGAATAACTAAGATTTTTGGAAACTTTGGAGTATTTGCTAAATCTTCAGCAACTTGTTTCAATTAATCTAGTTGAATGTTTTATTTTTGTATAAACTTTTCAAATTAATTACTTGTGACTATTTTGTTGAGGCATTAGTAATTTTGTGAATAAGTTGTATGGTACTGATCATGAGTTTGAAAGTGTTAAAAATTCTCTGAAAAACTAAAGTGTTAGGGGAGTGTAGGCATGTTTTGTACACAGTGAACCTTCAAACGATGCGAACTAATAATAATAATAATAGTAATATAATGTAATTTATTACACTTAAGCATACAGATTTGTAACAAAAAGCATGTAGCAATAAAGCATAAATCACGCGTCTGCCGCCGTCTTCGCGTTGGTGACCAACCTTCGAAGCAAAACGGTAAACAAAACGGCTTTTGTCGTATACTACGATCTTTTACTTTTTATCAGAGATATAAATCAGATAAATTTCAATGCAAATTGAGCCCGTATTGCAGAGATAATCGGAAATATGCTCAAGGTAGATGTAACTGGAATAACTGGTTTGTCTTTGTTTGTAAAGAGCTAGGTCATCACTTCTTAACCATGAGATAGATAATTATTAACCTCAAACAAAGAGAAAATTCGCATCGTTTGAAGGTTCACTGTGTACGAACCATTCCTGTACTCCCCTACCAGTTTGGTTAACAAAATATTTCATTACGACCAGTAGAAAAATTCAGGAATGATTAGAGATCACTCAAAACCGTATATAAATTCCCGAGATGGTTCGAAACTTCTTAACTTTCGTTTTATCAGGTGTAGGGGAAACTGGGGCACCACCAAACACGGGGTACCACCAAACCCTGCGATTTTTTAATCGGATATTCGATATCAAAGGATAAGACCGAAAGGAATTTATAGGCACTATAGGGATGCTTGTCCATTGAATGAATAGTAGTTTAGAAATAAAAATTACTGTTTGGTGGTACCCCGTGTTTGGTGGTGCCCCAGTTTCCCCTATTTCATTATTTACTAACAAAGGGCAATGCGCAAAACGGTCCAATCTTTCGCAACGAATGAGACCTGTGCCATCGAGTAGGTATTAGCAAAGGTAACAACCCTTGTTCCGGGACAAACCCCAGAAGTAGGAGGAATTGGGGCTACTTTGAGCTGTGGGGCTACATTGTTATACGATTTTTTCGCCAATTTCTAAATGAAGCTGGTCTTTACAAATATTTTATTTAGATCCATAACTGTTTTGTCTATCTGAATTAGATCAATTTAAAATCCAGTTTTCTTTAGAAATATGCAAAAAGTCGTAGAACAATGTAGCCCCACCTCTCTCTATATAGCGAAAGCATTAGAGCGTAGAGCATATCGTCAGTTGGATCAGCAATTGTCGTAACTTCCTAATCGCCTCATCAGTATTTCTTCCAACATCATGGAAACACACACTATATACGAACTGCTAAAAAGATAATGGTAAAGTTACAACATTTGCTGATCCAACTGATGATATATTTAAGAAATGTAACAATTTTTTTTACAAAACTACTTTTATAAAGTAACGGTTTATATTATGTTGGTCATTTCAAAGAACGAATTTGTAAAGAAGGGCTCAAGAAAGAACTTTATAACAAACCATCATTATCTCTTCATTTTCAAACGTTTGACTATGCTGAAATTCCACGAAACTATACCGAAAAAATTCACTTGAACCAAACTTTTACGCGTTATTGACATTGTTGACGATTGACATGTCAAGAATATCGAAATTCGAAGTGGCAGAGCAATTAGCGTCAAAGCGGCGCATATATGAACTTTCACTTTAAGCTTCCGGTAGATTTTCGAATAGATTTGGCTTGGCTTTGGAGTAGCTATGTCTCTTTGAAAGGTTATTACTTAACGAAGCTAATCATACCTTTAAAACCGTAAGGGCCTCGACAGACCTTAGAATTATGTCCTGGACACACTTACGACTAAAGTCCACAGATGACTAAGCTCGTTCATAGCCAAGTCAGTTCCTGACACACTACAAACGAGGCTTAA
Organism: Phlebotomus papatasi; assembly: GCF_024763615.1. Taxonomy (NCBI): domain Eukaryota; kingdom Metazoa; phylum Arthropoda; class Insecta; order Diptera; family Psychodidae; genus Phlebotomus; species Phlebotomus papatasi. Next base: position 105,919,456 of record NC_077222.1, on the reverse strand, counting down.
CATTTTCTGGCACTAACAAAACATAACTTTCGTGGGTTTTTATGCACATATTTCTACTGAAATGCACTAATCCTCCTTTGAAAATGAAACTACTTGTAAATTTACTTGACAATTCACTATAACAACAAGAGTTATTCGCTGGAATCGCCTAAATTAGCTTAAGTCGCGAGTTAACTTCCACCTCAGAAATAATTGTAATTAACAATAATTATTGCACGTGTACTGAGACATGATATTACAAATAGTTTCATTTTCAGAGAAGTATTAGTGCATTTCAGTAGAAATATCTGCATAAAAACCCAAGAAAGTTATGTTTTGTGGATACCAGTGAATGCTAATCCTCATTTGTAGTGTGTCAGGAACTGACTTGGCTATGAACTAGCTTAGTCGTCTCTGGACTTTAGTCATAAGTGTGTCTAGGGCATTAGCCTAGAGACGGCTTAGCGTAATTATATCAGAAATAATGGTCAAACTACATGTCTATCATTTTCCACTAAGTCGTCTTAAGTCGGCTTAAGTCGTAAGTGTGTCTAGGACATAACACTATTTGTTTATTAATTCAGAAGGAAAAATAACAATGGAGGAAATTTTTAGGATTGCCTTATGAAGGGTCCCTCGAAAATCGATCGTAAGTCGATATCTCTAACCGTTTATAACTAAATCCCCTATACTAAATCAACAAATTAACACATTGATTAAAATCCTTTATAATGTCATTTTGCAAACTATTTTTCCCTAACTTTTCGTTATCCTAAAACTTTCTTATTCTAAGTAAAAGAGTAGAGTAAGGTAGGGTAATTTGGAATCATGTCTAACTTGGAACTGCAAGATTTCCTAATAGTGTTCAATGGTAAAAGGATAAAATAACGAAGAGGTACTCTTGAATGTAAAGTCTTGTACTTCTTCGTGGATTTCTTTTTCTCTTTGACCAGCTGAAAGAGTAAGAAAATATCAAAACTTCAAAATAGACATGATTCTGAATTACCACATCTTACTCTAAGCTGGAGTAAGCCTCTTGTTTTCTTAGATTCATTGCTTTGAAATTCTTCACAATTAAATATATTTCCTCATGCAAATAAAACAGAGAACGGAATATCCGGTTAATCTAGTGAGAAAAATTCTAGAGACATTTCTGAGGAAAATTCCTGTGGGAATGGTGCAGAAATGAGGAAAATAAATGGTTTTGTGAATGAGGAGGAAAATTAGCTGATGAATTACCATTTCTCAAGCAAATTAATTAGGGAGTATACACATAAATTTTGGAAAATGTTTGAATTTTAAGTGGATATGTCTTGAAAATATCATTCTGCAAAAACATGATCTTTCCTCACCTTTGTCACCCACTATAACTCACAATTTTCCTCCGTCTTTTTGCCCCTGTTTTTCTCTCCTATTTTACTATAAATACAAATTACCCGCCTCATTTCTTCTATCTGCATTTTCTATTTCTCCTCTCCTTTCTGTGATTTACAGTGCCTCTTTTTCCCTTGCCCCTGTCTTATGTGTCACGCATATGTGACTCTATTTTACTATGCCATAACTCGTCCACACTATTCGACCATAACTCCAAATGTTTTTACTTTGGGAGCAGTCGCACACAACTTTTCATAAACATCAAAATATCCACGCCTTTCCCCGGACGAAAGAAGAAAAAACCCCAAGAACAGCTATCGACCATGGCATCCCGACGAGGAGAAAAAGAAGGAAAAATTGCCACATTATGGTCTCCTCACATTTTCCCACAAACATAAACCAAGAGATTGTGTTACACGATATAAGTTCAAATACGCGCTATGACGAGGTGGTGAAATCAACACACCCCACTGATACTTCTTCGCATAATCATCAGCAAATAGAGCAAATGGCACTTGCGAGCCAAGAAAAAAAATACAAGTACATTTCCATAGTTTTGTTTGCCCTATAAATTATACTCCTTGTGCTTTTCTAAACCCTTTCCATGACCCATCAGAAAGGAAATTTATTTTTAATAAGTTACAAACACCCCAAAGCCCCCATCCAACCCCTAAACTTTCTATGACTGTGCAAATCGCACGACTTTCTTATCCTCTTGCTTTCACACTTTCACCATTTCTCATCCAAAGAAAACATACAGAAGAAATTACACAGTAGCGTGATACGCGAGGAAGTAGCAAAGGGGTTTAAAAAAAAAAGCTCCATAAAGGAGTGAACAAGGGGGTGGAAAAAAAATTGAAGAAAAAAAAACAAACATGAAATACTTACTAATCGCCATGATTATCATTAATATTTCACTTTGTTTAATTAAAATAAATTTTTCTTACTATTTTTGCCGTTGTCACGTTTAGTTTTTATTTATTGTTATTGTTTTGAAGCAGCGAAGAAAGCTCAACGGTCTTGAGAGAGTGATGACAAAGATAAACGCGATGAACACTATAATTTCTATTTGCAAATTTTGAATTCAATTGAATTGAATTTATTTTTATCTCATTTTTCTGGGGACACACCCCATGTATCCACTGCTACCTCAGCGTTGATTGCATATCACCAAACAGCGAACGATGGAAAGGTTCCTTCTATATCCTTGTAAAATAGTAGCAATGGAACATTTTATCAGTTCCCGGATGGTTCATATAAACTTCTTCATTGATAGCCCTACTGGTCCCATAAACCCTACCATCATGTACATCACAAAGCGTCCACTGTCCAATAACAAATAACACTTTTATTGGATATTTTTAAAAAGTGCAGCACAAGATTTGTTATTTTTAGGAGTTCGCGCTTTCGTGATTCAATCGATGGTATATAGGGAGCAGGACAAAGTTAGCTCCAGGAAAGTCCATCGAGATTCATTCCAATGAAGTGACTTTGTGTTTGTTGCTCGCAAAATCACATCGCCCTATTTTCCATCGTATCGAATGAATCGAGAAAGAATAAATTCCTAATGGTGTTATTCCAATGAAGAACGAAAAAAGGAAAAACATTTTTTTATAACATGTTTGCTATTATGTTCCTCTGCTTAATTTTTTTCTTTGTGTTGGTTCCTGGCACGACTGTTTGGTAGTTTCGGAATACGACGAAAACCAACAAAAGGAACAGTCGGTAACGTAGAAACACTTAAGAACACTCATGTACTAAAAGAGATAGTTCAGGAGTTAGATATCCTTTACATTTTCATTAAAATATAGCACCATTAGACAGGTATTTTAACTTGAACTAAATCAGGATTGTTATCTCTTAAATATATGCTCGGATATTAGTACTACGGGACTTCATCTTCAAGCACTGTTATTATGGGAAAAAATATTTTTTTCACACTAAAATGATAGTACCGGATAGATGACATATTCTGAACAAAATAATGATGTATGGACGAAATATAAATTTCGTTAACAATTAAGCCGAAATCATTAAAATCGGTTAAGCAGGAGTCGAGATGATTGAGGTTAGGGTAAGTGTACCAAATTTCGCCCAGCTTGCAATTCCGACCACTTTTATCGTTTCTCGAATTTTCATGAATTTTTAGTTTTTGCATACTCTAGACATTACCCAATGCAAAAAATAAATAAAAAAATGTCGCTTCTACGAACGAGATGATGTGAAAAAACTTTGGAAGAATTCCCGAAGGGCAAGGAACTATGAGAATGAAGGTGGACGAAATAGGCCACCCAAGCTATTTCTACATTTTTATTTATTTTGAAATGTATTAAATTAATCAGTGTGTATTAAAAATATTACATTTCAAACTTGGGACTTTGGCGCTTGCATGCAACTATGCCGAAATTTGGCACACTTACTCTATGTGATGTGGATGTTTTTCAATTCTAATTCCTTTGGTGTTGATTAAATATAATAGAACTGAAATTCAGTTTCACTGAAGCGAAAGCTTTACTTTTCACCTTCCTTGCAATATTGTTTTTTTTTTTTTTTTTGAAAATTAAACGATGATGAGCCGTCTTAAAATTGAAATGAAAAGAAACTATAGAGAAAATTTAGAAATTGAGATTTAGATAATTTTAAACAGAGTAGGGTGAAAGGAACACCTATTGGCACTTAAAGAACTCGTGTCAGGATCTATTGACACCCTACTTTGTACCATTTGGAATACGAAATTTGAACACTTATCCTTATCGAAAAACTCAGACTAATGAAAAACACCAAATTCCGGTCAGCTTGCAATTCCGGCCACATTTTTTGTTCCTCAAATTTCCAAGAATTTTTTTGTTTTGGCCTTCTCTAGAGATTACATAACGCAAAAAAATAACAAAAAATATCGGCCACCAACGCTATTTCTAGTCATTTCTTTCGCGCTTGCATACAACTATGCCGAAATTTGGCACATTTACGCTACGGGTACCGTAAATATGAATAACTTTCCATTACTGGGGTGATTTTGTCCCAGTGCTGTTCGTAAGCTTTTCCTTAATTAACTTAAGGTCACACCTCACCGATCGGGCATAGCAGATTGGATCGGTGAAGGTTATCCTTAAGTTCTAAAATTAAAGAAAAGCTTCCGAACAGCATAAGGGAAGACTCACTCAGATAATTTAGAGTAGGGGAGACCGGGGTACCTATAGCCAGGGGTAAAAGTAGACAGTGGATTTTTCTCGTTTTTCTTAAAATGTACATCAAGCAAAGTATTTTTTAATGAAAGTAGAAACACATACCCATATTCCCAGAAATATTTATAACTCTGATCCTGTTATCCTACAATTTAGAAGCATTTTTATAAAATGGGTATAAAATTGTAGTTTTGATGTTACAGTTTTCGGACCAGCATTTCGTTTTCTGAGTTTCTAGTCAAGATTTCATAGTTTTACCTCGTTTCTGGTTTTATAAACCTAATTAAAAAATATTTTTCACTTGGATAATTATTATCCACTTTTTTATATAAGATGATAAACACTGAAACAGCCCTCGGGGCAGTTGTAGTCACTCTTCCGTGGCGGGCTAAAACTATCAATGATTTTTCACTAATACGTGGATAATTGTTAGATGAAAAAGTACTATTGATATTCCAAGCAATATTGCCATTTGTATGAGCAACTTGAGAAATAGATTTTTTCAGAATGTTTGCATTAATTTTGCCTCAATTACAAGATTGTCATTAAAAAAGTTGGCTAAAGCCCTTTTCTTTAGGTTTAAGTAACATATTTAGCATCAGTGGGCTTCAGTGTATCAAGTGAAACAATATTTGGTATCTCCAGTTTAAAATTTCATCTGGGAAACTAGTGGCAATTAGTACCCCAAAAGTGGCTATTTCTACCCAGGCAGGGGTAAGTGTAGCCAATGTGCCATACTTTTTTCATTATCCTCTCAAGAAAAAGCCAAGGATTTTAGAGCTTTGAACTACACTGTTTCATATAGCCAATATCCTAATGCTACTTATGAAACATAAAAATATTAGACAAATCTTATCATTTTTTCACAAGTCACTCGCGAAAAAAAAGTTTCATTTGCTGGCTAATTCTACCCCTGTCTCCCCTAGTCACTTATCGTAAATAGAAAAAAGAATAATTGTTTATTCTAAATATTAGCTTGGGATACTAAAATTTTGAAACAAATTTAAACTTATATTATGGATTCTGGAAATTTTTTCAAGACAAGTTGTGTCCCTGTAGATTCTAACAAACGATTTTCAGTTTATGAAATTTAATTAAGTTCACTTCGTGGGGTAGGTTGTTTGTATAGTGCACAGATCTGACTGACATCTAGTTCTTTTTGTACTAAAGTAGCATGGATAAGTACAATCTCAACGTCCATGTGTTCATAAGAGCAGTTTTATATAGTTGACTAATGGAGCTCATTGTGATTTTATCTTAAATTTATTTTTAGTCAAATAGTGCAAAATTTTGTACAAAAAAACAAATAAAAAAACTAATTAAGTTAAGTGAACCTAAATCGATTTCGCAGAGTGTATAATAGTACTTCTTTATTTTAAACTCAAACTCTTTGAGCATATCAATTTTTTTTAAGGTATAGGCTAACTGTACAAAATTTCGTCCAGCTTGCAGTTTCGGCCATTTCTTTTGTTCCTCAAATTTTTTTATGAATTTTTAGTTTTTGCATACTATAGGAATTATTTTACGGAAGCAGGAATTTTTTCCTGTCTCTGTGTGAAATTGGTGGAGTTGGGTATCACTTGTTCTGATTGTCGCCTATCTGTGTTAAAACACAAATTTTCTCGGGCTTACATACCAAGCGAGCGGAAGTCTGTTTAAAAACACTTACACTAGAGATTATAGGGGGAAGTGGGGCATTTTCGAAAATGGGGTACCTTTAAAATTGGGATTTTTCTTCTATGTTTAAGTGGAACTGAGCCATATCATAATGTAATGTAGCTTCTCAATCTATTTGTACAGCTAAATTATATCACTATAAGGCTCAATTTTATTTAAAATGAGGTAGAAGATCCCATCTTTCAAAGGTGTCCTACTTTCAAAGGTACCCCACTTCCTTCTACAATGCAAAAATAACAAAACATCTCGCTCTGACGAACAAAATATCGCGAAAAAGACTTTGGAAGTATTCCAAAAGGGAAAGGAACAGTGAGAATTAAGGTAGCCGAAATATTACTCAAAATTATGTCTATATTTTTATTAATTTTAAAATGTGTTAAGAATGATTTTAGAAAAAACAAAGACGATAAACTATTTACAAAGTTCCAAGAAACACTCTTTAAAATGAAGTAACAAAAGAATTCAATTTGTATTAAAAATATTACATTTCGAACTTTAGAATTGGGGGCTTACATGTAACTATGCCGAAATTTGGTACAGTTGCCCTTTAAAAAAATTGTGCCAAATTTCGGACATATTGCTTAAGCCTTAAAGTCGCATAATTAAAGTGTAATAATTTTAATTGTTGCATGAATATTGAAGATTGGACTATATCAACGGCTCAGAATATAAAACGAATAACTCGCGAATGGCGAGCTTTACAGGGGTACGATTTCAAGCTGAGATTTTGCATGCTAAGTATAAAATTTTTATGATATAAAACCTCTATAACTCTGGAAATAATTCACTTTGCGGTATAATATTCACAGGGAAGATAGAGGATATCAAGGAGCACCCGAAAAGCGAAAACACGAAATATTTATATTCTATTGATATTCACGAGTTGATATTTTCATTATTTTATCTAAAATTAATTTTAATAGTTTTGAAATTGTATAAAAATATGGCATTTGCTTTGTGTGCAATATCGGACACCAAGTTTACTAAAGTCTCTTGTTCTTCCTGAATTCTTCCGAGGAATTTTTTCACAGTATCCCATTCGTAGAAGCAAATGTTTTTTGTTTTATAATTGTACAACATCTAGATATTGAAAAGAAACTAAAAATTTATGGAGATTTAAAAAACAAAAGAAGTGTCCGATATTGCAAACTGTTTGAAATTTGATATACTACCCTTATTGTAAAATTTCCTACTATCATTACCTTGATTATGGAGTATAATATCATTGCTTAGTGTGCTCAATTAAGACTTAATGCCAGGATGAATTCGATCAATTGCTAAATCATCGATTGCTAACCTCCGTTTATTCTGTTTACTGACTTCCCATTCGAGGTTTTTTTTTGCTGTTGAATAGGGGATGGAGAATGACGATATGGGGCAATTTGGTGAAATTTTACTGGGTGGAAACATGGTTGGGAAAGTATGTTGATAATAGGGAGAGTGTATGTAACTTACCTATAAAACACGACATCAGCAAAAATGCCATCCATCGGATGCTTTTCAATTCTCTGGGGATCATGATGATGTCAAATGTGGGGTTGGTCTTTCACAATTTTCTTCACACAGCACAATTGGTATGATGGGGTTATATCTATATATATATTTTTTCTTTTGATTACAACCCAATGATGTGACGCAACATTCTCTTTCTTCTTCAGCACCAATTTATGTTTATTGGAATTTTATTCACATACACACAACACATTTTGATTGCTATCTTTTTTCATACTTTTCCTCACTGTTCTTCTTTTTTTTTTCCTGGGGAAATCCACCACACCAAATGTTTCGGTTTCGTCACTACTTTTTTGCACAATTTTTGTTGTTGTTGTATTTTTGCGAACGGGATGAATGTTTTGCAAGGGTTTTTGACGGTTTTTTTTTGTTGTTTTGAAATTTTAAAACGTTCTTTAGAAGCACCAAAGGGAAAGACTATATTTGTTCACCTCTCAAGGAGGTCTCTGGTGATCACATCATCAATTATGTTAAATGATTTGGAGGATAATTAGCGGATCTGTTTACAAAAAGCAGAGAGAGAGTATCTTACATGATTGTTACCATTTGCCACATGACTTTGAAGACATTTCACTGAAGGAGTGACGTTAGATGCCACAGAGATCTTTTATGTATCGCCTTTTTTTCCTCTTCTTGTTACATTTGTCTGGGGAGAGTTTTACGTTAAATTGTCTGCAGAAAGTGCTTAATGATGTGATACTATTTATAGATTTTTCTCCAACTCAAAATGTGAAGAGACGTCTCGAGAAGAGAAAATTTGGACGTGTGAGACTTTACGCAATAATTGCCTATGTTTACCAAATAGAACGTCCAATGGGATCACATGTGATGGGAAATTCTTCACTTTGACAACAGTGTCATGCGGAGCGAAAGCATAAATCAACACATGGCCCAGCAATTTCAGCCTAGGCAAGAGATAGGAGGAAAATTGTCTCCTCGTCAACCACACCAAAAGCGATTTTCACGTGTTTTTCTTCACCATCACTTCCTTTCTTTTGGCCCTTAGCTGCAAGGATTCTCTGTCAGTTGTTTTTCCCTCCTTGGAAAGCTTCTTGTGTGTCTTTTCAAGGAAAGCCTTTTTTTCTTGATTGTTGATGCGGAAAACACTGAAGGAAAATCCTTTTGATCTCTTCTGTCATTCACCCTTCGAGGTAAGAAGTTTTTTCTTCCTTCAACCTCCTGAACTGCCTCTTCGGCTTAGGTTTATCACAGAGTGATCCTTTTGCATGGGAAATAACTCAAAAAAAATACTCCTTAGGATGTTGATAAACTTTCTGATTGATCTTTAGTATCAAACACAGTTGTTTTTTTCCCTAAAAAACCGTTCTAATATTTAAATCATTTTGAAGAATTTCCTTCAAAAAAAGCATTCTTCAAAAGTTCGTCCACTGTATTTCTTTCACAAAAGGAACAATAAACACGTGTCGCTCATGAAACTTTTTCTTTCCCAACAAACCACGTCCCCCGAAAGATCACAATAGGGCAGAAATCTCTACACGTGCCTTAGAAGGATATGCCTTTGACGCGGTAATCCAAAATGCGAAGGGTTGTTTTTCCTATGTTCCACGTTTTATGTCTCTTCCATTGAATCAATTTCTAAAAGTCATTTTTGCCCCCCAGGACTCTCAGGATCTGACACACTCTGGAATTCCAGCCTCGTACTTGTCCTTTTCAAAATTAAATTGCAGCCATAGCTATTTTGGGTAGGCTCAATTGGAAGCAATTTAATCAATGTATTTCGACACCGTCCAATGAATTTTCCACTCTGAAATTAAACAACAAATAAGATATTGTCAGTGATAAATTATTCCTTCCCTGTGACTCGCCCAAAAGTCTCCTGGCAAGGTGGAAAAAGCTCCATATACTCTCTATAGACCTCGCGTCCGGAAAAGCCAAGAAAATTGCCATGGATAAATTTCAGCATTTTAGATCAAAATTATCGTGTTTGAAGACGAGAGAGAGAAATAGCAATTTACCGAACAATTGAGCCATTTATCTCGTGAGGAAGTTTTTGAGTTTTACATGCGGGGGCAGAGTGGATGGATTGCAATTAGAGATGAAATGGGATCAAATCTTGTTTTCTCCTGGGATTTTCTTCCTCCCACAATTCAATTCTCTGTCTATATGATTTTGGAGTTTCAGTGAAAACTCCACATGAGGAAGATTTCCCATGAGAATCGGAATGGAATACTGTCCAAAGTTTCACTGATTCCCTCAATTTCAGATATAATAAAAAGATTATTGACAAATTTGTTAGGACTGTGTAATTTTTGTGTATTTCTACACATTTGTGTAATTCTAATATTCACATTTTATCTACAATCTTAATATACACAGTAAAATTTTTTTGGCTGCTTTACCGTGATTTTCATTGTAAATTTTATATTAAACGTGTAATTCTGTGTACTGGTACACATTCATGTAATTTCTACATATTTTGTCTGAAAACTGTGTAATGTTACACGAAATCTCTAAAAAAAAATGTACACGGCTGTGTAATTATTCGCTAATTTAGACGTGCGGTGAAAAAAGACGTAATATAAAACAAGAAAGTGAATTTTGTGAATTTTTCTCTATTTTCGCATTAGCAACAGAACATTATTTTAAAAATACAATATTTCATAATTTAATTGATTACACAGTTTACGATTACATGAAATTTAAATTACACATTTTCAGATTATTGTTTTGCTCAAATACATAATTTGAGTTACTTTACAAGAATAATCGTGGTAAAAAAGCAAACCAACTATTATCATTGTAATTTTTTTTACTGTGTATTTACACGAAAATCAAATTGCAACAATATACAAATAACTTTGTAAACAGTTGCTAAATTTTCCGTATGATTATACTATTTACTATTACACCAAATTTATGAAATTACACGTTTTTTATGAAGTACACATATATTAAATAATTTTGTTGTTTTTACACAAATGAGTAGGGGAAAGTCGTCTGCCTTTAAATGCAGCAGCCTTCAAATGTTGCGATTTTTTCGTTGTTCTCAAAAGCATAAATTATATTCTATTAACTATTAGGTAGCTATCCATCATCCTCACAAATCATCAAAAAATGGAGAGCCTAGCTCCTATTTCCTAGCTGCTAGATCAAAAAAAATGAAAATGAGCTCTAAACTGTAATTTTGATGTTCCAGAAATCATGTGATTTTTCATAGTAAAAATCATTTTACAAATAAATCTTCCATTGTGACACATAGAAGGTTAATCAGGCTTAATATTTCTGTTAATACATTTTGGTTCAGATGACACAATTTTTGTGGGTGGCAAAAATTTGAAAATATCACCCTGCAGCAGCCTTTAAATGCTAATGTCGTGTGCCTTTAAATCCTATCTTTCCATACATTAAAACATGTGAAATCGAACTCCTACTTTTCTCTGACGAACGTCATACAAATACTTATAACCTGCTATCTTGCTCCGGCCGGGATGTTTCAAGTTGACAATTTTCAACTTCAATGGCTTTTTCTTCCAAATTTTCATGTGCAAAACAGTGCTTCAGAAAAATGTGAAGAAAAGTTATTGTTTAATGTCTTTTGACTGCAGTGATGATTTTAGTGAGTGCATTAGGCTCCAATCTAATCATTTATAGCCCATTTAGTTTTATTGATTCAATATTCTCAGTGAAAAAAAAAACATTTAAAGGCAGCTGCCTCGCGTTTGAAGGCAGACTATGCCAGCTGCCTTCATACAAATCGACATCACTTTTTTAATTTCCTCAGAAGGAAAAACTGAGGACTTGCAAGTGCTAAATGAGGTAATCATATACGCCGAATGAACAAGAGAATTTTTTGGTGTAGTAGAAAATAAAATCCATTTTGTGGATTCTTCAGAAAAAAATCTTAAATTTGGAACTCCATTTTTCGTTTGAAGGCAGACGACTTTCCCCTACTAATACGTAAACCTATTTTAACTGCTCGCACTCCACAAGAGAGCACTTTCCACAATTCATCTTTTTTTCAACATTCCACGATCCAATTAGAGATATTGACTTCCGATCTTCGATGACCCTCCCCCACCAAATCAACGTTTTCTACCAAACCAAATTAACTAAATCATCCCTTATCCTTCCATTCCCTCCAAAAACATGTTTTTTTTTGACTCATCCTAAAATTGGCCTAGGCAATTTTGTTAATTTTTGAATATGTTTTGCAGGTAGTCCAGCTGAACATTTCGTCCTTTGAAAAAAAAAACGCCATCTTGAATTATTCAGGGTTAAAGTTCAATAATTCTGGAGAACCTAATGCCAAAAATAGACATAGGCTGATCTTCGAGAATACTCAGCTCGAAAAAATTGGCAGTGAAAGATCAGCCCAAACCGCCCAATCCATTATACACTCAGGATTTATTCTATACCTAAAAAGTTTTCAAACAAACCGTCGGTTCCGAAGAAGACTATTGTAACTCTACTTACAATAGTATAAAAAGTATATCCCCACAAAATTTTATGTTGATTAAGATATTCCTGCAAAAGTCAAAAGAAAAGACTTAAAATCACCGTGCCCAATTATTGAGTTTTTTGCCCACAATATTGCTATAATTAATTTAAAAGTAGTGTAAACTACAAGATATTCAATGCATAAGTATGATAAAATAGTTTCAAAAGCTGAAAGTATACTAATTGCAGTGAAATTAATGAAAATAAATGTTAGCTGTCAAACTTTAAACCTCTTTCCTGTAAAGTTTACATTTTGGACTTACAATAGTTTTCTTAGGAACCGACGAAATTTAGTACTGTAATTATCAAGATAAAAGCCATGTCCAACTTGTACCCGCAACTTATCCAACTTGTATCACTTTACCCTATATAAAAAAAAAGATTTGTTCCAAAAGATAAAGATTTTTGAGAAGATGCCATAAGTAAAAATAGACCACAAGTAGTGCTGTCAACCTAATCCATTTATCTTTCTTCAATTTGTCATTTTAATTTGTTCTAAACATTGTTACCGGGCTATGTCATTTAGGTGTCAAACGACAGGAGATATCAACTTACAGTTTTCGCTGACCCTCCCATAAAATGATAACCATGATAGGTTTCTCCCTTTTTTCTCTCACCCTTGTTTTGTCCACAGAATCCAAATCTTTAAGGTTTTTTTTCGATAACAACTCTTAAATTCACTTTTATTTTCGGTTATGTTTTAGATGTAGCGTAGAACACCTATGATCGGAAAAAATATCGACATAGAGTTTTCCAAGATTAAATACTTAAGTACTTTAAAATTATTATTAATTTAAAATTAAAAAAAGAACTATATTAAAGTTCCTTAAATTTCAAAGGTCTGTTCTTGAAAACTTGTAATGCATTACCATTTTCAAAATTTGTGATGATTTACTGGTAATTTATGTACCAGTTTATTTTATGAAAGTCAACCACCATGATCACACTAATGGCAAAGCTAGGACGTTTAGTCATTCCTTTTTTATTTCGAATACTGAACCAGTTTAGCCCATAAACTATTTTAAGTAATGCTTCTTTAAGGACTTTAGGCAAACCAGAAGACAATTTTCCTAGGAAATCACACAATATAAGGGGCGTGGTTAATTTCTTGTGGGCCAAACAAATATTTCCATTAAAAAATAATTAAGATATATGCCTTGAATGGTGTCATATACTTCCAATATTAATAACTGCAAGTTCCGAAATTTCAAACTTCGTTAGTTATGTATTTCCTGATGAGGGCGTGACCTAAAATTTTTCAAGGTGGAGCTTATTAACATTATTTAATAACTTCCAGGACTTGGCATAGTTCACAATTGCTGTGCTATTAAGCTGCAATGTTTCAAATAGCAATGGATTATATTCCTGAATGAACCCAAAAGTATTTCGGGGATTTTGGAACACGTTTCAACGCTGAAGTATCAGTGCAACCTATTATTATTAAAAATAAACAAATATTAACTCCATGCAAAATTATAGTTAAAATAGTTCATAGATAATGTGAATTATTTTTGAAAATTTGAATGAAAAAGATGATAGGGTAAATGTCCTAATTCAAAACCATTTCAGAATTACATAAATTTGCTCCTTGACTCTTCTAGAATGTTACTGTTTAGTAAAAATTCTTCAGATATAATTTGAAAACTTCTTAAATACATGAAAAATGCGCGAGTGTAAAATGCTTCTATTGGAAACATATTAATCCAAATGGAGACAAGGGAAAGTTTCTAATTGGAGACAAACAGTGTAAGTGAAACTGCGACGAAAGTCTTCCAAAACCTTGTTGAGTTGCTCTTGAGTTCAGGATTTGTTATTATTCATGGTCTTTTCACCTTTCTCATCTAAAACAATAAGAAAATCTCTCCAAAAAAACATATTTCCGGGGTTTCCTATTGAAGCATTTGAAGACACTTCAGAAAAACCCTTTTTGTTTACGAAATAGGTAATTATTTCATTTGAAAACTTCACGTACCGTAAACAATGAAGATTAGCACTTAATTTAAATAAAATTAGCCAGAAATATTACATAAATGTTAAACAAAACGAATAAACAACAGTCACTTTTTTGTGTTTTTCATTGGAAAACATGGTCGATCGATGAAAAATTCAATGGTGAAAAGGTACACTTTTAATTTTACTGAGAAATTAATAAATTAAAATTTGTGAATATGAATGGATTTTCGCTTTATTTGGAGAAAAATTAACTAAATAATGAATCTGTGGTATAGAAAATATATAAATATAGTAATTTAGTACTGTATTTATCATGAAAACAGTGACGTTTCCATTTGGAGTAGCGAAAAATTTCCATTTGGAGCAGGTTTTGAATTAGCTTAATTTACCCTGCTTTTCCCATATGAAAATGTTTTTCACGGCTTTCGAGAATACTAGCCATCATTGAATTAAGGAACTTTCACCGTTTTGGAAAAGTTCGAGAGCCGAGACTTGAGCAAAATTGCTATCGGATTTCATTTGAAGAAAATACCTGTCTGACTTTCCATTTCTTTTTATTTTACAACCAAATATCGTCTATTTGGGATATATCCCATCCCATTGTACCGCTTTTCATGTCTACGCATAGCAATTTTATCAGTCAAAAGCATTTTCGTGTATTGATTGAACGAAATGTGAGCCATCGCCAGGGGGCAAGTATCTGGTGGAGTTTTAAATAAGCACAGCTATGTCAATAGAATGGTACCTTTGGCCTAGAGGCATAGAAAATGTGCGTGATGTTTGTTTCAAATGTCGCTGAAAATTTTCTTTCAAGAGAAATTACAAGGATTTGGGAAATGGGGGGTTACATCCATGTCAGTGACCCTATTGATCGGGTTTTCGTCTAAAAGTTTCGAAGGGCTTTTCAGATACCTTGGAAGTGTTGACTTCTAATGCATATAGCGTTTGAAATATAAAATCTGCTTTGGAAATTTCGATTAATTTGGCATGAGGAAAGTTTCGATTTGTGAGATTCCTCAACTTGTAGATTATAAACTCCTAAAAGTTAATAGAAACTCTTGAAGAGCATCTTGATAAAATCCATTAAATCTTTATCAAGGATTCTGTCGGCAACTAGTTTAGACAGTTTATTGATTAAGGAATATTGACTTCAAGGATTTTTTTTAAAGAAATGGAGAATCTAATGGAGAATCATAATATTTTGCGTTCGGTTTCGAAATTTCGAACCCTTAAATGCCTTTTCTACTAAGGAGCAAGAAATCCTAATGAATTATTATGCTTATTAGGTGTATTATGGGTTAAAGTCACCCTTTTTCATGTTAATTTTACACTTAAAAAGGTGTAACATTAACATTAAAAAATGTTGATATAATTTTACACCTAAAAAGTTTTAAAGTTACGAGGAAAAAAAGTTAATCGCACCCTCTTTCTTCCTCAGTGATGATAAGTCTCAGTTTCGTATTTGACAATTTTGAGTTAGTTTTGTGAATGTGTCAAAAAACTTTTGGCTGACGAAAAATGATCAATTTCGGGAAAACAATTAATTTTAATTTGAAACCAAATGATATAATTTTTTTTTAAATTACCTAAATAACATCTATGGATTTCAAGCAACTCATTTGCAAAAGGAATAAAATTAAAAAGTTTTTTTTATATCATTTTTTCCACCTAGTTTCCCGAATATACATTTGCCAAGACACTTACGGCCGAACTGTTACCAAACGCCATGAGATATTCACTTTGATTACTTTTATTCTTTGTGGGGCACCCCATAAATTAATCTTATGGCAATAATAATAATGTCATATTAATAAATAAAATATTAATCAAAACATATATAAATGTTGAGATTCTTCACTGAGAAAAAAAGAGGCTACGATTAACTTTTTTTCGTCATAACTTTAACACTTTTTAGGTGTAAAAATATATCAACATTTTTTAATGTTAATTCTACACCTTTTGAGGGTAAAATCAACGTGAAAAAATGGTAACTTTAACCATTAATACACCTAAAAAGGGTAATATTTACACCGATTTCGGATCAATACTGCAGGGTAAAATTAACATTTCCGGAATGTTATTTTAACTTTATCGGATTTCTCTCAGTGTTCTTTAAATCGATCGGGAAATCATCAACATGATTTTCATTTTAAACATACCATGTGAGATCTCCGTTAGCAAAACCGTGTTGCATATACTAATATAATGTAACAACAATTGCTTCAATTGCTTTCAATTGCTTCTGCATTATTGACTTTTCTTTGCACTAGTTCTTATCTCGATTGTTTCCCTCAGTTCTCATTGTGTTCTAAAACCACCAAACAGGCGTGACAGGAACCAATACAAAGAAGAGTCGATAATGCAGAAGCACTTGAGAACAGTAAAGTGCTAAAAAATGTTTATTCTTCATGAAAAGCACCACTTTTCCTGTCACATTATGAATTTTTTTCATAATTATCGACTATTTTTATTGACAACTTCTTAGTGTGGTATCCCGTACATTGTTAAAAACCTTGTTCAATTTTTTTTAGTACAAATAATTGAAAAACCCTTTTTGAATTTTTCGAACATCAACGACGTTTTTATTCAAATAGAAAGCTATTTATCTTTATCTTTTAGCCTAGAGAGTTTCGAAACGTGTATTGAAATCTAAAAGATTTTACATTTAGTACATTTGAAATTTGTTGTATTCATTTTCCTGACCATTTGTGCTAAGCACTTCACTGTTCTCAAATGCTTCTGCATTATCGACTTTTCTGTGTGTTGGTTCCTGTCTCGACTATTTTCCCTACTCCTCATGGTGTTCTAAAATCACCAAATAGTGGAGATAGGAACCAACATAAAGAAAAGTCGATTAAGCACAAACACTTGAGAACAGTAAAAAAAAAAAACATGTACATTTTTCTTTGAAATGGCACAGTAAGATGTGTTTTTTTTTAATTTCTGTGAAGGAAACTGTACACAGTAAAAAATTATTGTGTCCTTTACCATGATTTTCATTGTAAATTTTACATTAAACATGTAATCGTGTGTACTAATAGGGGCGGGTGGGGCAGTTTCATCCTTAAATTGCAAAATGGATTTTGGGACCATCTTGCAAAAAGATGATAAACAGAAGTAAAACTTTGTATATTCTGTGAATTACAGTTGGGTTTAGGGTTAATAAAAATAATAACAATTATCCTTTAATTTCATTAGTCTATTGTGGAGAAATTCATTTCACTTGAAAGGCAGAATGCGTAAAAGTCTCCATTGCGGGGCAATTGCAAGATAAATTTGAGGCAATTTTTGAAAAAGATAAAACGTATTTATAGGAAACTTGCGATACCAGGATTGATTAAAATCACTATTTTGAAGTCTTCTTAAGACTCTAAAACCTGAAAATATAATCGAACAAGAACTTTATAACAGGATTTGAACATTAATTGATCATACAGAGAAAATAAAATACCGCTAAAGATTTCCAAGCCTATTTCTGATTAATTGAGCAGTTTTCTTTGAATTTTTATACGAATGAAATGTCTTTTGTAGTGCTAAGATAATTCTGTACATTGTTAGGTCATTATATCGCTTTAGAACATGTCCTTTTTAGTATAACAGTTTTATAATAGTATTTTAAAGTCTTGAATTTTTATTATACTAAAAAAAAATTACAATATCTTGCTGAAAACATTCTGAAAATATTATTAAAACAATTAAATTCATCGTTTTTAAGCACTTAAAAAACACTGAAAGATTATTTTTTTTTTAAATTTTTATTATGAACTTTTAGGAAATACTACTTTCCATAATTTCGAACTTTATCGACAAAACAGCTACAAAACGTTTTCAATGGTAATTTTAAGTTAATTTTAATTAAAAAAGTAAATTGTTAGACACTGGAAACTTTTCCGTGTGTTTGCATGAAACTGCCCCTCGCGAAGTTTCGGAACTCAAATCAAAATTGTCAGAACCGTCTTAGATTTCATTCAACGCTAAATGCCTTATAATAAACATAAAACCACTAGTAATTTAATACAATTATGTTACTTCGATAGATAAGTGCAATAGTTCAGAAATTGTTGAAAATAAAACATTAAAAAAAGTTTTATTTTGATGCAGTTTTATAAAATCAATTACAGAATTCAAACGCGAAGCGTCACAAAATTAATTATTTTTATGAACATGGGTCTCAGTTGTCTCTTCAATAACATAAAGGTTTTATCCCATTCCGTTCAAAGGGATAAGAAGAATATGCAAAAATTGAAACTACCCCGTCGTTAACTGCCCCACCCTCCCCTACACATTGTGTAATTTGTACACATTTTATTTGAAAACTGTGTAATTTTACACGAAATATGTTAGAAAATGTACACAATTGTGTAATCATTCGCAATTTATTACACGGTTTGCAATTACATCAAACTTAAGTTACACAATTTCATATTAGGGGAAAGTACTCTCCCTTCGAACGTTCATGCCTTCGAATAATGTGAATTTTCTTTTAGTTTTCTTAAGAGACTTACACATTTCTATTAAATATTAGTTGGTTTATCATCAATTGTTGATAATTCCGTGATAATTTAGTGCAAATCTCTTACGAAAAACAAAAGAAATTCACATTATTCGAAGGCATGAACGTTCGAAGGGAGAGCACTTTCCCCTACACATTTTGCTAAAATACATGATTTGTGTAACTTTACAAGAATAATCGTGGCAAAAAAGCAAACCAACGATTATCCTTGTAAATTTTTTATACTGTGTACACCAGAGCCCGGCGCGAGACGCCTTTCGGCGGCGGCGGCTAAATTTCGTTTTACAGTCAGCGGCGGCTGGCGCGCCGGCGCGCCAGCCAAAGCTCTTGGCGGCGACGGCGCCAGGCGCGCCGGTTGTTTTTTCTTCGAATTGCATGCAGAAATTTAAACAAAATCTGCTGTTCTCAAATATTCTGTATTTTTCTCAAGAAAAACCGTTCGTGAAAGCTCTATAAATTATCGCTTTGGGTTTTTTTTAAATTGTTTGACAATTATTTGACAAAGGAAATAATTCTATGAGCTGAAGTGAAGCCTTTACGTAGTTTCAGAAAAATAACAATACTCCAACCGTCTTGGAATTCGTCCAGTTATTCATTTTACCGATCGAACTCCACAGACAGAGCGTGACGCTTTGATACTTCTTTTATAATAATTAAGGGATTGTATGGGTCAGAATGGCAAAAACAACACATTTTGATTACATTTTTGTCAAAAGTATAATTTTTTTTTTGAAAAGTATGAATTAAACTCTTAAGCCTCTTAAGCATATAAAAATGCAACTGTTGTACTATATCCCTTGAAATTTTCTTTTAAAAATTTTAAAGATTTAGCCGTTCGGAGTTGGGACCTTGTTTTCGGAGACCTTTTTGAAAAAAGATCTTTTCGGAGGACAAAATTACCGTGACAAGGAAAGTACTCGGGCCATCGGAAGAAATTTCTTTATGAAACTTTGCATTATTACTTAATTTTAGAACGACAAATACGATAGTGCAATTTATTGTGTAACCCGTTAGAGGGTGACCTAAAAAATATGTTTTTTAGGGATATCTCGAAAACTACTCTCACGATTGTTGTCATTGTCAGATACGTTTTTTTTATGTTTTTCCATTAAATTTATGAAATTTTCATGAAATTTATTAAATTTTCGTGAAACATATAAAAATTTACTGTATTAAATTGAATGGTAATGACTGGTTGATATATATCTTGCGAAATGCATTGCACAGATTATGTTTTGTAAATGAAATGAAACTGTACTTTTTAAGTGAACGAGTATGATTATTATGATAATAACATTTATTTTCAATTCAATTCCAAACCATATAAATATTGTATGGAGTACGATATAATAGGGTAAATGTCCTAATTCAAAACCATTTCCAGACGCTTTAACTTTGACAGAAGATTTAACACATTAAGTTCATTTTTTTTTTTAAGAGAATTGCATAAATTTGCTCCTTGTCTCTTCTAGTATGTGACTGTTTAGTGAAAATTCTTTAGATATAATTTGAAAACATCTTGAGTACAAGAAAAATACGCGAGTGTAAAATGTTGCAATTGGAAACAAATTAATCAAAATGGAGACAAGAGTAAGTTTCTAATTGGAAACAAACAGTGTAAGTGAAACCGCGACGAAAGGCTTCCAAAAACATTGTTGAGTTGCTCTTGAGCGCAGGACTTGTTCTTATTCGTGGTCTTTTCTCATTTCCCATCTAAAACAATAAGAAAATCTCTCCAAAAAATCATATTTCCGGGGTTTCCTATTGAAGCATTTGCAGACACTTCAGAAAAACCCTTTTTGTTCACGAAATAGGTAATTATTTCATTTGAAAACTACACGTACCTACTGGTAACAAAAAAGATTAGCACTTAATTTAACTAAAATTAGCCAGAAATATGACATAAACGTTAACGAAACGAATAAACAACAGTCACCTTATTGTGTTTTTATAGTCACCTTATAGTGTGAAAAGGTACACTTTTAATTTTTCTGAGAAATTAACAAATTAAAATTTGCAAATATGAATGGATTTTCGCTTTATTTGGAGTAAAATTAACTAAATAATGAAACTGTGTTATAGAAAATATATGAATTGAGTAATTTAGTACTGTATTTGTCATGAAAGCAGTGACGTTTCCATTTGGAATAGCGAAAAATTTCCATTTGGAGCAGGTTTTGAATTAGCTTAATTTACCCTATGCATAAAAATTTTTCACTTTTTAGAAGGTCCGTTGCTATTTTTAGTTATGAAATTTATCTATTTTTAAGGTTTCATCTCTATTTGTTAAATAAAATGGTGCTGAAAACACGCACAGCTCAAGCATCAAACGGGCAAAATTGTGCTGAGAACATGCTTACATCAAGCATGAGCGGGCAGATACTTCGCGTAAAAACACGCACAGCTTAAGCACAAAACGGATAATGATGCGCTTAAAAATCACGCATAGTTTAAGCATAAAACGTTTATTATTCAGCTTAAAAACACAAACGGCTTAACCCTTTAACAACGAGATACTTTTTACGGACTGAAAATCAACAATAAAAATTAAACTGGGAAATATAATCAATGATTAGTCTTACATCTAACCTTGGAAAGTCCAACAGAGTCTGATTCGGTGTATTTTGTGCTTCTATGGACGATAGGGACAAAAATAGGCCAAAAATTTAAGTAATTTTTCTGACAATACCAATGAATTATATTTTTCGCTTTAATGAAAAATATTACATATGAGTATTGTAGTTTTTAGTAGCGAAAGGGTTTTGCTTAAAAAAAATTGGATGTATAAAAAATAAATAAAACCAATTATGAATTTGAGAATTTAAAAATTCACCATTTTTGAGCTTAAATATTTACTACATATCAAATAGCTAGAGACTTTAAAAAAATATTGTAGATTCCTTAAATCTTCTACTTTACAATTATGTACAGACATAAGAAAAAAATAACTTTTAAAGAAAAATTATTTTCTTTATGGGACACCGGTGTTCCAATCGTCCTTAAAGGGTTAAGCATAAAACGGTTAGCGCTTAAAAACACAAACAGCTTAATCACAAAACGGTTGATATTCCGCTTAAAAACACGCACAAATGAAGTACAAAACGGGTGACATTCCGCTTAACACGCACAGCTTGAGCATAAAACGGTTATTGTGCCTAAAAACATGCATAGCTCAGACATAAAACGGTTAATATTGCGCTTAAACATACGCACAGCTTAAGCACAAAACGGTTGATATTCCGCTTAAAAGTACGCGCTATTAAATCATAAAACGGATAAAAATTCGCTTAAAATCACTCACAGCTGAATCGTAAAACGAAAAAAACGCTTAAAATCACGTACAGATCAATCATAAAACGATTACGAATGTGCTTAAAATCACGCACAGCTCAATCGTAAATCGGTTAAAATCACGCACAGCTGAATCGTAGAATGGTTAAAAATTCGCTTAAAATCACGCACATCTCAATAACAAAGGTTAAGATTACGCTTAAAACCGTTCCATGATTGAGCTGTGCGTGATTTTAAGCGCAGTCTTAATCGTTTTTCGATTGAGCTGTGCGTGATTTTAAGCGCAATCTTAGCCGTTTTACGACTGAGCTGGGCGTGATTTTAAGCGCATTCTTAACCGATTTACGATTGAGCTGTGCGCGATTTTAAGAGCACCCTTAGTCGTTTTATGATTAATCTGTGCGTGATTTTAAGCTCGTTCTTAGCCTTTTTATGATTGAGCTGTGCGTATTTTTAAACGTATTCTTAACCAATTTATGATCGTATTGTGCGTGTTTTGAACACGATTTTGGATAGCGTTTTATGCTTGCCCTGTGCGTATTTTGCAAACGATTCTAGGTATGTTTTTTGCTAGCGCTGTGCGTATTTTACATACGATTTCAGAGAGCGCTTAAAAAATAAAAAAAAATATATATATAAAATTAAAAGAATTATAAAAAAAACTAAAAAAAGCATCGTGAGAAATTTATGGAAAAGAGTTAGTTTTTTGGTGACAAAAACAAATTGTGGAGCATAGGTTTCAAAAGAAAACGATAATGGAATTTGAGTATATATGAAAACACGGTCAACAAAAAAACAGTGATAAACCCAGATAAGCTTGTGGTAGCTAAGATTCTTTGCAGGTGACCTCGAAATGCGTGCAACTCGGAGTGTTTGCAACTTGGTATGCGTGAAAATTCGATTGTGAGTTGAATTTCGGGGGTAAAGAATCGCGTCAAGTAAACGGTTTTCGTCGGTCGAAATGAATAAAATTGGCTCGACGCGATTCTTTACCCCCAAAATTCAACTCAAACACGCATTTTGAGGTCGCCTGTAAAGAATCTCAGCTACCATAAGCTTATCTGGGCTTATATCACTGGTCATTTTCTATTGTGAATTTAAATAGTCCGAGTGGAAAAGGCGAACAAAACATCATTGAAATAGGTTAATAAACTTTAAAGATAGAGTCCGGTCCATTTGGATATAGTAAGGGTCGGGGTACAGTGGGTTGCGGTAGAGACGGATGGGACCCATACATCCTTAGGACAGTTTCAAAGTTGCCCCAATTCAAAGTGCCCCATTTCCTATTTAACAATCGCAGAAATTGACATATAAAAAAAGTTGTATTGGAATGCAAAAAGTTTTTTTCGGCGCCTAACGGCGCCGCGCCAAAAACTTTTCAGCGGCGCGCTCGGCGGCGCGCCTCAAAATTTCTCGACGGCGGCTAAGAAAAAAGCTGGGCGGCGCGCTAAAAACGGCTAAAAGTCGGCGCGCGCCGGGCTCTGGTGTACACTTAACCTGTATTGTAAAACTTTTCTCAGAAATACAGTAACTAAAGTTACAATAATGAAATTCCATAATCCAAATGAGAAAAAGAAGATGTTTTAGTAAATATTTTTCCATTGATAACTTTTACATTCTTTTCAAGCTTATGTTGAATTAAATATTTTACAATTTTCCCCAAAAGCTCCTTTCTGTACAAACTTTGACCACAGTTAAATAACTTTCAATTGATGATTTTTCTAATTTGGGAATTGTTTGCTCTCCAAAAACCACCCCTTAGTAATTTTAGAACAATTTCATTAGGAAGAATTTGAAAAATGAGGAATGTTGGCAGAGGGAAAATGGCAAACACGAGGCAGATTGTGAAAAGGCTAGGCTGGGAAAAAATATTGCCATGTTACATGAGAGTAAATTACAAGTTGTGCTGACATGAAAATTCAAAAGACATGAAGCAATTTGAATGGTGACGGAGTGATGTCATTGTGGCTAATCCATTCGACGGAAAGCTCTGTTTGAGAGGGGTGGGGGGCGATATCAAAATAGGCAAAGGTATAGCTTTCTCATGGTGTATGCACAAATAATATGGTAAATAATACAAAAGCTCTCCATGAGCTCACGCACATTGGGAAATGCGAAGGGAAACTAAAAAGCATTCAATTTCCATGTGGAAATAAACACACATCATATTTGATGTTGGGGTGGTGGGATGTTTCTCTCTTTTTTTCTGGGGGTTTAACCAGGAAAGGAAGGAATGTCGATGATGGGAAGAACACCAGGAGATAGAGCGAATTGGTAAAACATAGCTTCAACCCCTTCGACATGGAGCAAAAGGAGCTAAACTTCCTGTGAGCTTTTGGGAGTTTGGGCAAGGGGCGGTATGACAAAATGGATCATTTCTATTCCAAGAATGCCACAACCGCAATGGGACAAACACTGGAGGACAGAGGGAAAAAAAAACATCAGAGGCTGAGGAATAAAAAAAATATTAATGCTCCTCACATTGTTCCCATTGTGAGGCCTTTTCCTCGAGCACGCCTGAGCTTTTTTTTCGGCTGAGGGGTTGGAGTGGATTTGGGGTGCGAGATCTAGCAAGAAAAAAAAGCTCGCACATCGCTGACGACACCAATCGACGACTGTATTATCCCTTAAAGGAGTAATTCCCAGTGTGACACACACGCACATAAAAATAAAATAAAATTCCACCCTTCAAGAATAAGCTTTTCCACCCCCGTAACCCCCCCTAGGGCCAAGTGAAAGTTGGAGGTGTATTGAGTGATATTGACGAAAAGCGACCTGACTCGGAAAAAAAGGCAAATGGAAGTTTTGTCAAAGTGAAAAGTTTCCTCTCTTATACTTCAAAGCCCCTTCCTTCCTCTAATTCGCGCCTGTTTTATATACCTAGACATTCTCTTCACCCCCTGCCCCAAAACTCATCCCCCAAGTCCCCCTTCCATAGATCCAGGAAGATGCCACGATGGGGGGCAAAAAGATGAATGTTCTTTCTCAATCTCCTCATCATCCACTCCATTCTACCAATTCATGCTCATTCCAAACACAATGGAAAATTTCAATTGAAAATTGGAAATTGTATAGCTTTTCTCATCTCCAAATCCATTTCCTCAACACCGTGTCTTTTCCTCTCTTGTCAACCCCTTTCGATCGTTTTTTTCCAATCATGAAATCATTATTTTCACATGTGTATCTTTTTGTAACACTACACCAAGAGTCAAATACCGCTAAAAATGTCAGGGGGATGATATAAATAATAGCAATTCTGAATTGGATTTTGCATTATTTATCTATTGCTGTTTAATATTTAATAGAATATGAATTTAGGAATAAAACAGCTGAAACAAAGGGGTTACTCACACGAAAAATCCGGAAACCAGAAAAATCCATGAGGTATAATGGTACCATGCCAATGAAAAACGAAAAGAGGAAACCGTTCTGTGTAACATTTTACTGCTTGAACTAAGAAAGCAGTTATAAAATCGACCTTTTTCAACTTCTCACCGTTCCGGAGCTTAAACGGTAAGAGATATCAACTTTCGGTCTTCGACGACCCCCAATATAAAAACAATATATAAACTACACGGTAAAAACTTTTGGACAGTGACCAAAATATTGGAACAAGTTTTCCTTGGAACAAATTTTTTTGGAATCAATTTGTACCTAGAGAAGATATTTATTTGTTCCAAAAAGTTTTCACCTAAAAACTAAAAGGAAATCAATAAAAGTTAAAACTTTGCATATCCGGATAAAAAGTATTGCACATTTTGTTTTTCGTATTTTACCATTTCGTATTTCATATTTCGTCATTCCTAAATTTTGTACAAAAATTAAACAGGTGCTACTGATTACTTCCCAAAGCACAGAAAATTTCCCTTTGCCTCAACAGGCGATACAGATAACTTCCCGAAGCACAGAAAATTTGATTTTTTACTGACCAAATTTGACTTTTTACCGACCAAATTTGACTTTTCTTTCTTTGACCGAATTTGACTTTTTACTGACCAAATTTTATTTTATACTGACCAAATTTTACTTTTTACTGACCAAATTTAACTTGTTACCGACCAAGTTTGACTTTTCTCCGATCGAATTTGATTTGTTACTGAGCAAATTTAATTTTATATTGACCAAATTTTATTTTTTTACAGGCCAAATTTGATTTTTCACTGACCAAAATATATACTGATAAAATTTGATTTTTTACTGACCAGATTCTTTATTTTTTACTGATCATATTTGATTTTTACTGACCGTATTTTATTTTTTACTGACCATATTTTATTTCTAACTGACCACATTTGATATTTTACTGACCAAATTTAATTTTTTACTGACCAAATTTTATTTCTTACTGACCAAATTTTATTTTTTACTGACCAAAAATCACAGCCGTTGGTGACGGGTGACTGAGCGTTAAGAGAAGGGATACGATTTTATACTAGACGAGCTATTTTTTGGAACAAATTCGTTACGAATATTGATTTTCAGTCTCGTAAAATGAACGAGATTGTGTCAAAAATTATTGTGTTCGAGGACGAGCTAATTTTTGAAAAAAACATGTGCCGAAATTTTTTATTGTGTTTCCCCTCCAAAGCCATGTTTTTCGGTTTTTCTCGAAAACGACTTCTACGATTTCTGAATATATTTTAGAGGTGGTTCAGGCGAATATTTCGTTCAAATATTAGGTGAGATTCTTAACAATCTCACCTACTATAATCGTAACAAAATTTCATGTCCTCCGATCGCGCTCAAACTTGGCCAAAATGTGTTTCAGCACTTCCTGATCACGAATATATGGGGGGCTAAGTTACGTTCCCGGCCGCTCTTTGGAGCTTAATAGCTCCTAAACTAAAAAAGATATCGACTTGCGGTTTTCGGCAAAGGTTAAATATCGTATGAAAATTGCAACATGGTGCATTGACCCCCCACCCCCCACCCCTCCTTCCGCCATTTTGAAGACCCCCCTTTTTTTGTTTTCTCAATAGCTCCGCCCCTATGGCATCGAGCGGGCTCAAATTTTAGTATGTTATAGCTGGGCCTTAGAGCTTTCCATCAATACCAAACATAAGGTCCCCCGACCCCCCTGACCCGAGCTATAAGGGTCCAAAAAAAATTTCTTAAAATGGCCATAACTCCGGTTCTAATTGTCAGAATTTAAAAAATGAGGGCTTTTTGGAAAGCTCTCGTGAAATGCCACTTCCTCTTCTAACATCGCAAGTTCATAAAACCACCGCTAGGGGTGCTATTATTAAAAAGAAAATTTTTAAATCTTAAAAGTTAAATAACTCAAAAATTCCTTATGCAATCGGGCTGAAATTTTAATATGTTGTAGCCGTTGATTATACCTATCAAACAAAAAAAACCTTAAGTCGATCCATAACCCCTGATCCGAGCTATAAGGGGTCAAAGTTCGAACATTGACCGGCCTCTAGCTCCGGTTCTAATTAACATATCGACATAAATTTTGCCTTTTTGGTTTCGTCTCGATGAGCACTTTCAGATGGAAGTTCAAAAAGTCACCACAGGTGGCGCTGTGATAGCGTCAAAATTCATCGAAATTCAAAGACATTTTTCTCAAAAACGGCATTGTGCAAGTTAATGAAATTTTAGTATGTTGTAATCCAGTCTAGGATGTTTCCAAAATGGTGCAAATGTGCGCTGTGGTTAAAACAGAACCGGAGATATGAGGGGTCAAAGTTCACGAAATTCAAAAAATCATATCTCCGGTTCTATGTGACCGATTTTGATGAATGAGGGCTTAAACGAAAGATCTCACCAAATGCTACAACTTTCTAGAATATTTGAACTTCGTGGGACCAACACCAGGGGCGCCACAGTCGAAAAACGAATTTCAATATCACATAACCTCAATTATCTCGACTATCGCTGAACCGATTTTGATGATTACTTCAACATAATTGTAGAGCACATTTGTCTCTACATTTCGTCCATACATCATTTTCCACTCAGATTACGCTATCACTCCGATTTTGCCGTTTAAGTGTGAAAAAATTGATTTTTCCCATAATAACGCTTTGAAATCACTCAGATGCCAATTTGACTGCCTCTACTCCACCAAGACACTTAAAATAGGGTTTTAAATGGAAAGACCCACAAAATACAACAATTCTTTGATATAGTTGAAGTTCAACAAATGACTACTTTTGGGGCACTCTGGATGAAAAAACGAGTTAAGAAACAAAAAACCTAGATTATCTTGGCTTCTGAGTAATCGATGAGATCATTTTCTATGGAAAAATTATAGAGAACATTCTGGTCTACATTTCACCCATATAACACTTTTCTGTCAGTTCATCCAAATCCTTGATATTTTGGTTTAAATACAAAATTTGTATAATTTCACGAATTTGATTCAAGATAACTGAATGGCGTCTCCCAACTTCAGCTCCAAATCGAATTTGCATGCACTCCGAGTTAGCTCACGTTAAGAATCTCACCTACATAAGCCGGTTAGGATTATCTGTCCTTTTCTTTACCAATTTTTGATTTTCGAATGCTTTTGTGATTTACGATTCAATTTGATCACTAGTACATAGATCAGTAAGTACCAAAAAAAATGCAAAAAAATCATTCACAGAGCTCTATATCGTGAATTCGACCATTCCGCAAAGCTGGGACAGGTACTTTTTAAATTATTTTTTAACATTATTATTATTTCCTTCATTCAAGCTCTGATGCATATAAAACACAACATTTAAGCAAGATTTTCCGAAATATTAATCTAAAAATTTTTATAAATTCTGCCGTTAGAACCGGAGTGGTAATGTCAACTTTTCAATACTATCGAATCGATAGTATAACATCGAATATAACATTTGAAAAACATCTAAATTAATTACAAAAAGTGCAACTATCGTGAATTTTTTTTTGGAATCAACAATAAACACTAATCGGTAAAGGAAGTTATCACGTCGCCCCTGTTTTCGGCCGCCTTTTTTGAAGAAACTTACTTTGCGGTATTAAATCAAAATGTTTTCAGTAAGAAAATGAATTAAACTCGTACTTGAACGAAGAATTTGACGAAAAAATAAATAAATTTGTATTTTTGGAAGAATTTTAATTAGAAAATGATTAGTTTCGTCGTGTTTTATAACACGTTCCGTCTTTCAAAATAAATCGTTATTATGGAAACAAAAATTTGTCATTTTAGGACGAGTTTAATTCATTCATTGGCAATATTTTATGAATATACAATAAATGTCACAATAAATTAATTCTCCATGGAAAACATGGGCTGCTGGTTTAATTGTACGCATGATACTGTTTCTAAAGGCTCATAGTGAGTCGAAAACGAGTTGAAGTGCACATGGCAATTGGTTGAGATCAGTGGCAGAGACAATCAGAGCCAGTGCCTTCAAGGCTCAATTGGTAGAGCATTCACCTAGATAGCGAAAGGCCCCCAGTTCAAGCCTGGGTGAAGGCAGGAATTTTTTTCCTGTCTCTATTTGGGTTAAATTTGTGGGTTGGAATACAATATACGTGAATACAATTCACGAGCATTTCGTAAGTCTGCCATAAGATTTCACAAACATTTACGAATAATTATACAAATTATTTTTTTCCGTTTTGTTAAACGAACAAATGCATTTTGTTGAAATTTTGTCAAAAGGATGTTATTTACCAATTTGACAAAACTTTTTCTTGTATTTTGTATGGAAAAACACCCTTTTGATATACTTTTAACAAAATCCAGTTGACCGCCGATTTGACAAAACTTTTCCATATTCTGTATGGAAGAACATCCTTTTTACAAACTTGTCTTGTTAATTTGACAAAACATTTTTTTCAGAGTAGATATATCGGCAATTTCTTTTCCCTGTCTCTTTCCAGTAATTTTGTCAACCAAAA
This sequence comes from Phlebotomus papatasi, assembly GCF_024763615.1. Classification (NCBI taxonomy): domain Eukaryota; kingdom Metazoa; phylum Arthropoda; class Insecta; order Diptera; family Psychodidae; genus Phlebotomus; species Phlebotomus papatasi. Next base: position 105,889,651 of record NC_077222.1, on the reverse strand, counting down.
TACTTCATTCATCTACCTTTATGCGTGCAGATTCCTTAAAATATTGCTGAGAAATTGTAAAGAAGTTCTTGGAAAACAGAACCATTTGCATTTGATAAAATAACTCAATACATAGTAATTATAATTGTAATACATAGGAAGTAAATTGACTGGAACATTTCCCGTAAATTTTCAGTAAATTTCCAAATGGAATTAAAGTTCTGCGAGGAGCGCTTTTGGGTTGGTTGGAAAAAAAATCAATGGGGTTTTTTAGGGCGGAAAATTTTCCCATGAACCTGTTATTAGTCTCAGGTGAATTTTGTAACATTAATAAACTTGAATCTGTTGTATAGTAATTGAAAATAGGATTAACCCCTCATGGAGGATGAAACTGGAATGCCGTAGAATTTGTCGTGGAATGAGGGGGTGGTAGGGGGTAAAGTCTTTCCGTGCTGAAGAGGATTTTACTGGGGTACACAAATATCCCTCGCTAAAATCCATCGTCTCATATCCCAGCTTGGCTTAATTACCGCATTACACATGAAAGAGCTTCGATGGTACAACAACATTGTGCTTTAGAGCTTTTAAAGCATTTTAGGTAAATAACCATGCTTGGTTGTTTTTGGCTATTTTTCCCTCAATGTGAACAACGAGAATTCTTTTCCAGGCTTTACATTCTCGTATTATTTTGGCTTTTAGAAACTCTCCCTCCTTCTGAAAAACCAGGAGAAACTTTTCCATGTCTCTGTTATTCTCTTTTCTCAACAACCTACACCCAAAAACCTACACCCGGAAAAATCGTCCTCGTGTATCTCGGGCGGTGAATGAGTTTTAGCTTGAGGGGTAGTGAACAAATTTAGAAAAATGTTTAACGATTTCCCTCTGTGGGACTTTTCACCAGTATAATTTTCCTTTTTTTACCTGCCAGAGGGTTGCCCCTATGGGCATCAGAGGGGGAAAGAATGTCGCTCTCGACTTTCCTGGAATATTGCCAAAAAGCACAGAAATGGGGTGGAAGTCTACACAAATTTCAAACACACTCATGCATAATTGAAAGCATATTTTGAAGGGATCATAAAGATTCAACGCCAAATGAGTAAAGCCTTTAAAGTCTCTTGAAACATCCCCATCGATCTGTAATTGAAAACCTATCAAAAGGGATGAATAGTCATGAAGTTTCTAGTAATTTTTCCCCTTTGAAACCATCAATTCATTAAGGTTAAATCTGCCTAAAGGATTACCAATCAGTCCTGCCACAGAGCTTCCCTACATGCAGTTTTTTCACGAGTTTCAAAATCGATTTAGGTTCAAAAAAAAAAAAAAAACAGACAGAATTAAATAGTTAAAGCGTATTGCATTTTTTATTATTTCCGGCGTCTGTTAGTTTATTTGCCGCTGTTAGTTTTTAGCATATATTGTTTTTATTTTTAGCATAAAACCAACAATGAAAATCCATGGTTTTTCCATTCTATTTTTCCACAGTATCACTAAATTGATTTGGTATGGATGATTTGGAAATACAAAGCTGTTTTTTATAAGCTATCACGTTTAATTCAGATAGTCAATTTAGAAGATTTTTTTTACAAAAATTACTTCTTTTGAAGACAATACTGCCAGTGTACTACCTCAAGTGAAATGAGGAGATAAACATTATCAGGATCTGTCACGGGGTATAATCCTTTCAGAATCAATCGGGATCGGGACAGGCGAATACAAATAGAATATTAGAGAGATGTCTCCGGTGATTGCCAGTGAAAATGTTAGTCACCCTGAAAACACTTTTTTGGTTTTGCCCAGAGCTTTAGATTCTGATGGGGATCTTCTTCAGTGGTCAACTAAATTGTGTTTCCAGAGTCTTACAGGGGTTCCAGAAAAAGTGTTTTCGTCTTAGGGTGACTAACATTTTCACTGGCAATCACCGGAGACATCTCTCTAAAGTCAATTGCACCAGTTCATCGTTGAGAGAACAAATAGAATAAATCTACACAGTAAAAAATCGTGTAAAAAAAAATAACGTGTAATTTCCAAATTACCACTAAAAAAATTGTAAATTTTAATTTTTACCACTATTAAAATGGTAAATTTTGTGTAAAAAATAATTTGTGTAAAAATTTTCAGCGTGTAACTCAAACATGTAATTTTTACCACTATTTAAGTGGAACAGTGTCACTTGAAAAGTGGTAAATATTCAACAACGTGTAAAATTTGGTGCATGTACTCAAAAACGTGTAAAATCGCCATCATAGTTTGACAGCTGCTGGAAGCATCCACCTCGGTGAGTATTTTCCTTCGTTTTTTGAGTTTTATAGCCCCTAATTTTGCGAAAAAGACCAAATCCCTCAAGAAAAAAGTGGAATACTCCTGGTAGTGAGAATTTTCAAAGTTTTATGTGAGTGATTGTTGAAAAAATCCCGTGTTGAAATTTACGTGGCGTCACTTTCAGTTTCTTTCTACTGTGCATATTTTTCCTCGGATTTCTGGTCCAAAGGGCAGTTTTCTGCCAGTGGTGGCCCCCACAATAACCACCCCTTGTGATCATCAGTCCTTCAGTCCAATCCTTAAGAAATACAGTGTGAAAATCTGCATATATTTCAACGGGTATTGAACATGTTACAACTTGTCACAATTCCACATTCTATTCCCGGAATAGACGATTTCCCTCAGTGTTTCTACTTCGTGGGGCCCTCCTGTGCTCTTACTGAATCTCAAATCCATCACTCATTGATCCTCCCAAGTTTCAGTGAAAGTTTGGAGCGTATTTTTTCCGCTATTCAACTTCTAAGATTACGATTGTGTAGTTCCGGGAACGATATCCCTTAGTACCCTGTTTATAGGGCATTTACTTCTGTGGGTGACTTTCATTTAATTAAGCTTATTTTTTATGTACAGAGGGAACTGGATCACGGAGATGGACATCCAGGTGAAATGAAAGTATGCTGATAAAACGACTAGAAGCGGGAATGCAGCAATTAGGAAGATGCGCATGGAGGAATATCTCACGAAGGAAGCAAGCAGCCCTAAGGTTAGTTTTTTTTTCTTATCATCTACTTAATCTTTTCAAAATTGCGTTTATGTCGCTCCTGGACCTGCGAATCTTAAAATTCTATTTTCCGTCTAAAAACTGATTGTTTTTTTTTCTAATTTTCAGATCACCAAAATTGCATCCTCAAAAAAGAAGTCTTTTCACATAAACGAAGCTTTTGCTGCTGGACATCGATAACCAATAAACGAAGAGGGAAAAATTGTGAAAAGAATTTTTTTTTTGGAAAAATAAAAATACACGCTAGAAATTACATGTTTTTTTAATTTTACACGCTCCTTTTTACACATTTTTGAAAATTACATTTTCCAAATTACACGGAAAAACATTACATGCTGGAAATTACACGCAAAAAAAATATTACACGCTGAAGATTACACGTTTTAAAAATTACACTTTTCCCAAAATTACCACTATAATAGAGATGTCAAAAATTACCTACTATTATAGTGGTACTTATTTTTTACTGTGTACTCAATACTCCAAAAGGGAGATATGTAGGAAAGGTCGGAAACTAGTACCGGGCGCACCTTTACGAACATTCGTCTGAGGCCAACAATATTAGGTTAATCTGGTAACTTCTTAGGAGTAATCCTTTAATCAAAAACTTCTCTACTCATCATCATTATTATTATTTTGAACCGATTATCCCTATTGGGGTCGCGAACCCATGACACCGAGTTTAGCAGCCCACGCTTGTCGATCTTCCGCCGCTTCAGGAAGATATTATGGTTCGATCCTAAGATGCTCCAAGGCAAGATTCTGAATCTGCTTCAACCACCTTGTTCTACGTCTACCTCGAGGTCGACGTCTCATCACAATGATTTAATGTCACATCACAATACACCGCAGCATTGGATTGAGATTAAATTGTCCCAAAATTGGATTTTGGGACAATTTAGTCTCAATATAGGCCAGCAATCTAAACGATTTCATTGATGCTATTTACACTGCCGCATTAGATTCTCCCAAAATCCGATTTTGAGACAGTTCAATCTTAATAATGCGGCGGTGTAAATAGCCTCAATGATTTGCATAGCTTTTCCTGGGAATCTTTTCCTTTTTTTGCTAACAGGTTTTTGTGGAAACAGCGTACAAGTTTGATGCACACACCTCCTTATCCAGGAGACACGGGGACACTAAGGACTTCTCGTAGACGCAAACACAGGCTTCAGATCTAAGATTGAGCCATATGGCTTAACTGCTCTAATTTTTCAACAATCAAGATTTCGTGGGAAAAGTTAACTTAGGATTGGATTATTAAGTGATAATGCCGTGAAAATTTTTGAAAATTATCGCGGACTTGTCTAAACTGTGATTTCTCTGACTCTTTTTTAACATAAACAATTGAAAGAAATAATCATTCTAAAATTTATGTACAGTTTATTGAAATGTATGCTTTCTGGTCATGAAAATAATAAAAAAAAAAAATAAAAAACTAATTTTATTCTCCTATATAGGGTAAGTGTGCCAAATTTCGGCATAGTTGCATGCAAGCGCCAAAGTCTCAAGTTTGAAATGTAATATCTTTAATAGAAATTGATTTTTCTCATTCCTTCTAATTTAGGAGTGTTGCTTAGAACCTTGTAGACAGTTTATCGTCTTTATTTACTTTAAAATCATTCTTAATATATTTTAAAATGAATAAAAAGGGACAGATAATCCTAACCGGCTTATGTAGGTGAGATTCTTAACGTGAGCTAACTCGGAGTGCATGCAAATTCGATTTAGAGCTGAAATTGTGAGTCGCCATTCAGTTATCTTGAATCAAATTCGTGAAATTATACAAATTTTGTATTTAAACCAAAATATCAAGGATTTGGATGAACTGACAGAAAAGTGTTATATGGGTGAAATGTAGACCAGAATGTTCTCTATAATTTTTCCATAGAACATGATCTCATCGATTACTCAGAAGCCAAGATAATCGAGGTTTTTTGTTTCTTAACTCGTTTTTTCATCCAGAGTGCCCCAAGTAGTCATTTGTTGAACTTCAACTATATCAAAGAATTGTTGTATTCTGTGGGATTTTCCACTTAAAACCCTATTTTAAGTGTCTTGGTGGAGTAGAGGCAGTCAAATTGGCATCTGAGTGATTTCAAAGCGTTATTATGGGAAAAATCAATTTTTTCACACTTAAACGGCAAAATCGGAGTGATAGCGTAGTCTGACCGGAAAATGATGTATGGACGAAATGTAGAGACAAATGTCCTCTACAATTATGTCGAAGTAATCATCAAAATCGGTTCAGCGACAGTCGAGATAATTGAGGTTATGTGATATTGAAATTGGTTTTTCGACTGTGGCGCCCCTGGTGTTGGTCCCACGAAGTTAAAATGTTTTAGAGAGTTATAGTATTTGGTGAGATCTTTCGTTTAAGCCCTCATTCATCAAAATCGGTCACATAGAACCGGAGATATGATTTTTTGAATTTTGTGAACTTTGACCCCTCATATCTCCGGTTCTATTGAAACCACAGCGCACATACGCACCATTTTGGAAACGTCCTAGACTGGACTACAACATACTAAAATTTCATTAACTTGCACAATGCCGTTTTTGAGAAAAGTGACTTTGAATTTCGATGAATTTTGACGCTATCACAGCGCCACCTGTAGTGACTTTTTGAACTTCCATCTGAAAGTGCTCATCGAGACGAAACCAAAAAGGTAAAATTTATGTCGATATGTTAATTAGAACCGGAGATAGAGGCCGGTCAATGTTCGAACTTTGACCCCTTATAGCTCGGGTCAGGGGTTATGGATCGACTTAAGGTTTTTTTTGTTTGATAGGTATAATCAACGGCTACAACATACTAAAATTTCAGCCCGATTGCATAAGGAATTTTTGAGTTATTTAACTTTTAAGATTTAAAAATTTTCTTTTTAATAATAGCGCCCCTAGCGGTGGTTTTATGAACTTGCGATGTTAGAAGAGGAAGTGGCATTTCACGAGAGCTTTCCAAAAAGCCCTCATTTTTTAAATTCTAACAATTAGAACCGGAGTTATGGCCTTTTTAAGAAAATTTTTTTGGACCCTTATAGCTCGGGTCAGGGGGGTCGGGGGACCTTAAGTTTGGTATTGATGGAAAGCTCTAAGGCCCAGCTATAACATACTAAAATTTGAGCCCGATCGATGCCATAGGGCCGGAGCTATTGAGAAAACAAAAAAAGGGGGGTCTTCAAAATGTTGGAAGGAGGGGTGGGGGGTGGGGGGTCAATGCACCATGTTGCAATTTTCATACGATATTTAACCTTTGCCGAAAACCGCAAGTCGATATCTTTTTTAGTTTAGGAGCTATTAAGCTCCAAAGAGCGGCCGGACGGCCGGCCGGCCGGGAACGTAACTTAGCCCCCCATATATTCGTGATCAGGAAGTGGCGAAACACATTTTGGCCAAGTTTGAGCGCGATCGGAGGACATGAAATTTTGTTAGGATTATAGTAGGTGAGATTGTTAAGAATCTCACCTAATATAGACATAGCTTTGGTGCCCTATTTCGGCCACCTTCATTGTCATAGTTCCTTGCCCTTCGGGAATTCCTCCAATGTCTCTTTCACGTCATCTCGTTTGTCAAAGCTACATTTTTTTGTTATTCTCTTGCATTGTATGTGGCCGGATAAAATGTGGCCGGAATTGCAAGCTGGCCAGAATTTGGCACACTTACCCTAGTCTTTCTTGGCTTCAAAACACTTGGTCCAAAATCTCTCCAATAAATCAATCCCCCAGTGCAAGTGAAATTCTGAGAGTACTTCAGATAATCTAGTTAGATATGTCTTTTTTATTTGCCAAAAAATAATATTGTTGGATAAATTTTTTAACATTTCGGAAAATACAGGAGTCGATGAACGCAAAAATAGGAAAAGACACCGGGTAAACAAACGATTCGTACTTCAGATATTCAGATTTCGAGTTTAAGAAGTAACGGTTATATGAGATTCAGACCTAGGGCTTAGCCATATGGCTTAAGTGCTCTAATTCCTTATCAATCACGAATTTTTCCAAAGGTTTAATTAGAATTCGATTATTAAAGATAATTAAACTATTAGGCTTTGAAGAAGCAATAAAATTGTTCGCTATATAGGATTTGGAGACCTTCGGGAACTGGGCTAAACCTCTAGTCTGAAGACCGCTTTAGAAATAGATTTGTGACCTTCAAATGACCCCTCTATAAATCGGCCTATGGTTCATTAACATGCCCCTCATTATTTTCCGCACTCAGTTGCATACGAAGTTCTGCATATCCAATTGATATTATAAAAAAGCGAGTAAGGAATGTTTATCTCGGGTAAAGTGTTTTATTTTATCGGTAAAGTCTTTTATTTGTTTTTTTTAATTTTCCTATAACTCTTATCTGTTTTTTTTTAATAAGACAAATTCAAGACTACAAAATGTAATATAGAAAAGAGAGGGGCAATTTTAATCAGTTGAACCTACATATATTAAAGATTAATTTTCTACTTTAATGTTAACCATACTTAAACTAAATCCGGTTAGTTAATATTGGGTACTATTTATTTGGACATAGGAGCTTATTATTTATTTTTTGATTTTATCGATCAATTTAAGTAATTCCTTTTAACATTTTGTTCAAAACTTAACAGAGGTAATCAGTAGTACTAGGTCCCAATACTACTTTTCCCCCGTTTTCTTTCTCCAAAAAAATGTTTCTGAAACATATTCCCATTCAATTTCATATATCCCATTAAATGGTCCAAGGGGTCCAAGGCTTTCGAGTTTTTCAAGAATTTCTGTCAATTCAACAAGAAAAGACTTGTAAAATTAATTGGATATTCGTCAATTTGACAAATGCCATAGAAATTTACATTAAAAATTTATAATATCATTGGATGTGCGACACACGCAACTTACTTCTTATTTATTTCATAGCATTTTTCATTTTTATACCTCACATACTTTCCACCATTTCCAATCCCCTCAGCACCAAAAATTTTCTTTCCACACATCCAATTCTCAGTGGTAAAATTTTCTCCGGGTGTAACACTCCTCCACAACTTTTCGATCCGCACCGTGTGTGTCAAAAAAATGAAATTCGCACGACAAAATTCTGCCTTTCCGCCCATTTTTGTGGCCCATTTCCCTTCTTCAAGTTGGATTTTCACCCCGCCAGAAGCTAATAGCCCAACATATCATTCTCTCATTCACTCCTCAAGAACAACACGTTTCTTTTTTTTATCCACCCTCGCAGAAAAATATGAGGGAGTTCTAATACGTGCAAGTAGGGAGATTCGTCAGTCACGAAAATTGAATATTACTCATTCACGGAAAAAGTATTTACGGTGAAAATTTAATAAAAATAAGAGAACCCCTTTTCAGAGACCTGAACTCCATTGATGTTTGGGGCACACCCTCGGGTTAAGCAGTGGAAGGTCATTGAGGACCCTTTTCTGGGAGTGCAAGTGACAGAAAAGTTTCTGACAGGTTGGTGTTCTGAAGTTTCATGACGGCTTATGAATTATTAAAAGAAGGCAGAGTCATAATTTTTCAATTTGTAAGCATTATCCGAGTGAAACTAAATATTTCATTTTACAAAATATTTTAGGATATTAAGACCAGTTAAACAATCGTCTCTAAAGGGTTAATAATAAAACAAATAAAAAAAAAAACATAGTTTTATTCTATAAATACTGCATTGGACTGGTCAAATTTGGATAAAAATTTTATGTACACCATTTTCAACAATTATTATATCTCTTGATGATAATGGGCAATAAAAATTAAATTTGCTGAGTAGATAATAATTAAAGTGAAGAGAAATAAAAACTTTTTGCGAATAAAATATTTAATTTTTGTCAATAAAAATGTGAAATTGATCAGAAATCGCATTAAATTATACCTGAAACGTGAGAATAGAGTTGATAATTTCATAATTACCTCTTTTTCAAAAATATATTGCCATTTTTATGTATTAAAAATTTATTATTCAGGACTTGGAGATTTATTTTTGCCATTTTCGCTAAAAGACTGCCGAATCTACTACTACTACTACTTACTGACTGAAATAAAATATTTTTTACAGAGAAAATTATTATTTTATGATAGTAATAAAATAATAATAATACTGGCACAAAGTTCCATAGAGGGACTCTCCAAGAAGCAAAATAGCACTCTTATAGAATCAAGACTTTGAAAAGTCTTTAATGCTCTTAAGCCACTCAAAAGTATCATTCATTATACGGGCTTCAGACCTAAGGCTTAGCTATCTGGCTTAACTACTCTAATTCCTCATCAAGCGTGACTTTTGTAGGAAATTGTTGTTTAGGAGTATATGGTGATGGTATATTATAAGAAATGGTATATGAAGATTATCCTATGTCGAATAAGAAGAGTCTCCTATACCACGGCCTATAGGAGACTCTTCCTATTTATTCGACATAGGATACTCTTCATATACCATTTCTTATAATATATATTCACAATATACCCAGTCTAAGTGCCCTGGTTTCCCTTAGTCACAGTAACGAACCCAGAAGAGCTCTAGAAGTAGAACATAATACGGGCGTCAGACCTAAGGCTTAGCCATATGGCTTAACTGCTCCAAGTTCTTATTAATCACGGTGTTTTGGAAAAATTTAACTTAGGATTGTATTATTAAAGATAAATGAGCTATTTGGCTTTTAAAAAGCAATAAAATTGCTCGCTATTTAGGATTTTGAGACCTTCTGGAACTGGGCTAAACTTCTAGTCTGAAGACCGCTTAAGAGTTTTGGTTCTATAATGCCTTACTTCTTGGCTAGGCTTTTCCGAATGCATGATTTCTAGACACGCATTTTTATTTTGTTTTGGTACAGGGAAGGGGTTGTTAGTTCCATGCCCTATGAAGTCTCAAGTTCCATGAAACTCATTGATTACAATCCGATGGGCGGATATAGGGGAGCTGATTGGGCCCCTCATCTACTCAGATTCATGGGAACGTTTTTGCACACCTTTGTCTAAATCCAACAAAATCGGAGCAGAAATTTTCTTAAGGCGCTATTAAGCATTTTATTGATTTTTAAAAGAGCTCAAATTATTGAAAATTAAAGTTTATTTCTGAAAATTTTCAAGAAAGCTCTTTTTTGCGTTTAAAAAACGGTTTCTTTTGGTGATAATCCTCCATTGTGGCACCTTTTCTTTCTAAAATCCTAGCTAGCCTCTTACCAATCCTGAATGATGGACACCTCAATCTATGTAATGTACAATTTTGTAGTCACAATTTTGTTTTTGGTATCCCGGATTCCCCCTTAACCATTTGTTAACTGGGCCTTTCACCTTGTATCCGCCACTCTCTACACTGCATCCATTGAGTTGAATTGAATTGATGCTGAATTGAAGTCCCCGATCTCTTAGCGTGAAAGAAGTAGGAATTATAGTCTATTTGGGAATTCACGTCTAATTTACGTTTCTGAGAGTCATATATTCTTTAAGGGCGTTATCAAAAATTTATGGAAAGTGGTCTATGTGGCGTCCACAAACGAGACGGCGTTTTTTAACAGCGTTATACGGGCTTCAGACTTAAGACTTAGCCATATGGCTTAACTGCTCAAAATTCTTATTAATCAAAATTTTTTGTAAAAAATTAACTTAGAGAATTGGATTTTTAGGGACGAGTGATCTATTATATTTTGAAGAAGCAATATATTTGGTAGCTATTTTGGATTTTGAGATCTTCAGGAACTGGACTAAACCTCTAGTCTGAAGACCGCTTAAGAGCTGTATAATGAAAAACAGCCATGACGCCTTTATCCTCCCGAAAAACTAGTATTTAGTATAGTATTACACAAGAACAGCTAAAGTAATATTCATGAAATTCGGTATTGGGTTATACGGCAGTCAGACCTAAGACTTAGCCATATGGCTTAACTGTTATAATTTATTATCAGTCAAAATATTTTGGAAAATTTAACGTAGGATTGGAGTGTTCAGGACAAATGACCAAATAGGTAATGAAAAAGCAATAAAATTGGTTGCTGTTTGGAATTCTAAGGTCTTCAGGAACTGGGCTAAAGCTCTAGCCTGAAGACCGCTTTAGTGTACGGCTTAAACTTTTGATCCATGTACACTACTCCCTTCCCGCACCCCTCCTTCCAGTAGACTCCATACAAAATTAGGACTTTTTTCATCAAAACTCCTCCCTGAAGAGAAGTAGAAATCAGAAACTTGTCGTGGGATTAAGGTTTATTGGAAGGCTTTTCAACCTTTCATTTAAGCCTACATTAACCAAGAGTGGTTGAGACCAATTGAGACACAATGAAAATATAGAGATTGAAAAATGTTGTTTATATCTGTATTTTGGGTCCCGATGAAAATCCCGAAACCCATAATCCAAAATTCTTAAAAGTGTCTTGAGCCAATGAGCATATTGAGAAATTATTTTATACATCATCTTCCAATTGACATAACTTCTAGCCTTCAAAAGAAGTTGTAAGAACTCATAGAACAAACAAAATCAGTTGAAAATTATTAAAATTCAAAACTTTTCACATTATTTGAAAACTTTGGTGACCTGTAGCGCCCCTTGCGGTCGACTTGTGAACTTATGTATCACGAGATTTTGTAGCATTTTTCAAGACCTTTCGGTTGAGTTTTCATTGAATAAATTCGGTTAATAAGTCTATGAGAAAGAAAGGATTAAAGTATTATACTTTGAGCCCTAACCTTTTAATGTCCTACCTCGCATCTTGTGTAATGTGAGTCATATCTTGCAGTCATATCATACATTTTATGTTAAAATTTATGTTCTAGTTTTTTTAAAAGGCAATATATGCTCACAATTCATCTAAGAGATGATCCAGAACAAAAGTTGTTACCGATACCAATGCCTATTCAATGGTATCGGTCAATGGTATCCAATTGATGAACGCACCACATACCACTTGTACATTGTTTTTCAGTCTTGATTTTGGATGATTTTTTTTGTAAAATACATAACGAATTTTAATTGAAAATTGTTATTCTGGTCAGATTCATTAAAGGAATATGGGAAAAATATAAAGGGTCCGAAGCCAGAGTGTAATGCCCTAGACACACTTACGACTTAAGCTGAGAGACGACTTAGTGGAAAATTATGGAAATGTAGTTTAATCATTATTTCGAATATAAGGTAAAGTACCCTGTAGTCGGCCGGTTTCTCAACTCGGCCAGTGCGACTATTTATTCAATTTACTTAGATTTGTTATAATATGGTCTTACCGATTTAACATTATAAGGTGTATTATATTATATATAACGTAAATCAGTGAAAATTTCATAGAAGTTGACTATAAAACGTAAATAAATTGGTTAAATAATTCAACTGGCCGAGTTGAGAAACCGGCCGACTAGAGGGTACTTTACCTTAAATACGCTAAGTCAAAGGGGTGACATTATCCCTGTAAAACGCGACAGGTTTCAGTGTAATTTTTTCCCTGTTTTCGTACACATTGCACGAGATATCTCCGAAACTACGTAGGTTGCCAATTTGGGGTTTTCGGTTGCCCATTCCATATTAAATTGGCTTTCAGATTGTATTTGAATTTTTTGCTAATGCATTCCACAATGACAGAAAACACCGTATAAACTCCAAAGTTTTTTCAGCTCGCTAGAAACATATGGGAAACATAGAAAACGTCATGCCCCTGCGCTAAGTCGCCCCTCGGCTAATCCTCAAGTCTGTCGAGGCCATAAGCGAAGCTTGAAACTCCCCTACTGCAACAGATTCCTTGAAGAAGAGTTCACGGTGTAAAGTTTAATATGTTATAGATACTCTGAAGGAGAAACCCATATCATCTAGGGGAAAGTGCTCTCCCTTCGAACGTTCATGCCTTCGAACAATGTGAATTTCTTTTGTTTTTTCTAAGAGATTTGCACTAAATTATCATGGAATTATCAAGAACTGATGATAAACCAACTAATATTTAATAGAAATGTATAAGTCTCTTAGGAAAACTAAAAGAAAATTCACATTATTCGAAGGATTCGAAGGCATAACCGTTCGAAGGGAAAGTACTTTCCCCTACCTGAAGAAGGTTTCTTGACACTCTAGAAATCTTCGTAATTCGATAAGAGGAAATTAAGAAAAGAACTTTGGAGATGTTCTTGGAAACTCCAGAAACAGCGAACCCTTGTCAGTAAGTTAGCCTTTGGGAAATTTCGTGTCATAAGTTGCGAATTTTGTCTTTGATTGCAATGAACTAATGCGTCACTTTTTAGCAATAATATAGATAAATAGGGGAAAGTACCCAAGCAGTATTTTTTTCTTAAAATGGTCTTGTAGAATTAAGTGAGGCACTATAGAACTAAAAATCTTTTTATTTACTTATAACGCTCTTGCTTCCATTACTGAGATTACTATAAGTAAAGTGGCGCACTCTTAAGGATCTTAAGAGCTGCTATAGGAATTTCCATAGAAAATTTTCACTTTAAGTCTTTTAAAAGTGCACTAAAAGACTTGTCTAATACTTGGTTCTATAAGGCAGCTATTTTGCTTCTTGGGTACTCTCCTTTCGAACGTTCGTGTCTTCGAATAATGTGAATTTTCTTTTAATTTTCCTAAGAGACTTACACATTTCTATTAAATATTAGTTGGCTTATCATCAATTATTGATAATTCCGTGATAATTTAGTGCAAATCTCTTTCGAAAAACAAAAGAAATTCACATTATTCGAAGGCATGAACGTACGAAAAGAGAGCACTTTCCCCTATTAACCTGGAAATCTATCTTAAAAAAAAAAAAGAAAATTCGCATCACTCGAAGGTTCACTGTGTGCGAACCATGTCTACACTCCCCTAGATAATAATATTCACTTCTCAAATTGGTTAAAGTTTAAATTTGAACCGCTTTTCCAATGTGAAACCGTTAAAATAATTAGGGGAAAGTACTCTCCCTTCGAACGTTCATGCCTTCGAATAATGTGAATTTTCTTTTATTTTCCTAAGAGACTTACACATAATTATCTTGTAATTATCAATAACTAATGATAAGCTACCTAATATTAAATAGAAATGTCTAAGTCTCTGTGAAAAAACAAAAGAATATTCACATTACTCGAAGGCATGAACGTTCAAAGGGAGAGTATTTCCCCCTATACATCATGGGTTGATGAAATTGACAGAGTACATTGGTCCCAGATACGTAGGTGCTACAGAGGTTCAGAGGTGAAATGATCTGATAATTGGGATATTTACTAATGCGCAATGTTGATTTGAAAACCAAATTAACTACATCCACGATAATCACTCAAATTCATTTATCGCTCATAATTTATGAGCAATAATTATCCAAGTTTGATAAAACATTCATAACCGATGATATAATGCAATTTGCAACAATTGGGAAGAATGGGTTTGACTACTCAAAATTTAACTGCTGAATTAATGTGTTTGTAAATGTTGTCTAAAAATAGGTCAGATAAACCATTTTGGGTGGGAAATTCGGTCAATACTGTCTGGAATCTTCTGAATCGATTCCTAAATTTGGATGTCTGGCTTTAATTTTACGTGCCTTAGGGGCAAACCCCTTGCTTTATCAACTCCATTTGAAAATATAGTTAAGAAGTAATCACATGTGTTTAATTGAAGCTTCGTCCTACTGCTTAAATGGTCTATTTGAGGTTGGTAATACATATTTAAAAGGGGTTGTCCAGGATACCATCAGCATATTACGTAATTGGGCAGTGGATATAAACGGTGGCCGTTATATTTTAAATATAAAAAAAAAGTATTTAGAGAGCGGTTGTTGATTGAGTCAGTAACTTTTAGTTAGAACTTTTCCGGTTTTGGAAGGGAAACTTTTTGAATGAACTACTCGAAGTGGTTTATTTGTAATTTTTAATTACATGATGGATTATTGAAAATTTTAAATAGAATGGTTAGAACATTATTGCCCACGCACAGAGAACTTTTGGTGGGGGGTAAAAGTTCTCGTACTATCCCATCTCCCACGTATTTCGTCAATATTGGACAAAGTATTAATCCACGTCAGTGGCAAAGTTCAGTAAAGTAATTTTTCCTTGGATAAAAGTTTCGGCTTGAGGATGGATGAAAAGAACCATCAAGACATTACGTGTCAATATCCACGTTTGAGTATATCACGAGGCTTTTCCGGTAGCTGAGGCCATAGAGAGATAAGGAAATCCTTGGAAGATCTGCCATTGAGACTGATACCGATTTTATCGGTTGCATTTGATGAAATTTTCACACTCACACTTTCATTTTCACTCACATTTCTCTTCCACTGCTCTCAGGATTTTTTTCTCAATATCTATTTATTTTTTTTTCGGGGCAAAAGCTCCAAGAGCTTTAGCTCTTATCACTCACAATCACTTGCACAGTTTCTCAATGTTTATGATTATCTTTTCGTCCCGGGCACCGGAAGGCCACCGAAGGAGGATTGATTTTCACGCAGGGGGAGATGTATCTCCGGAACTGTGTCTTGGTGTCTCGGAAAAATTGGGAAAAACTATGAAAGTGATTCGAATGCAGACGATGGTGTACCATTAACCGACGTCGCGACGCAACTGAGTGGCCACACAACCAAAACGTTCCACTTAAGTCACTCCTGCTGCTCTATGAGGCCAAAAAACCCGTCCACACTCTCTCCCCAAAAATATTCTCTCTTCTGCATTTTCCACTCTCTCTCTCTCTCGAAGAAATCACAAAAAGGGGAATTTTCCGTGGTGAATTTTCCACGGCGCCAATTTGGCCATTCCCCATCTGGATTTCCCGCATGAAATACCTCAAAATCTCATTAAATTCTTCAACACCTTTAAACTGCCCCAAGTGGATTAAGATAATCCACTGTCAGGCTTTTACCTAATCCCCTGTCAAGAGTTAATCCCTTCAATATTTCGCAAATCACCTCTTGGCACACTGACCCACAACAATCTGGGAATGTCTCTGGGGAGGAGAAGGCACACGGCTGATCAATTCACGAGCATGCGCCAGAGTCAAATGGTGAATTTCTGCCTCAAGATTTCCCCTCAATTTTCACCAGACGCTCCACATAGCTCAAAAATTTCACCCATTTTCCAACCGTCTTCCTGTCCATCTTCCCAGGGGATGAGTGCATGAAAATTTTCCACCAATTGACTTTCGTGTCACCCACACTGTGCCAATGTGTTGGTGTCAGGAGTCAAAACACAATCTCATTTATGGTAATTTCCCTCATGACATTTTCAATTATTTTAAGCGGAAATTTGCTCGAGGGTGAATGCTCAGTGTGAAAAAAACCACCCTCTGTGTGGGGGGCAATGGGTGGCCGAAAAGGGGCGGCAAATTGTGGAGAAAAGTTTCAGTGTTAGGCATTTTTTAACGACTCCCTTGGTGGTCATAAAGGTTCTTAGAAACAATATTTGCCTCTTGTAAGTCTTAGTTGGGAATTACAGTCTACACCTCAACTTTGAGGACTAATAGAATTCTCCGAATCTTAAGGAAACACAAGACACGGTCTAAATATTAATTAGGAAGTCATTCGATCCATTCAGCAATAAACTTTCGAAGAGAAAACCACTCCGAAACCAAGCCAAACCTATTCAAAAATCTACCTGAAGCCTAAAGTGCAAGTTCACGTATTCCCCGCTTTAGCGCTGCTTGTTCTACCATTTCGAATTTCGGTATTCTTCTTCCAGAGGCGTGCAAGAACCGTTGAAACCGAATAAACGTCAAATGAAACATGTACGTCAATGGTCAAAACGCTACCAGAACAAACTTATTTTGACGTTAATTCGGTTTCAACGGCTCTTGCACACCTCTGTTCTAGACACTTCAATCGTCACCAACAGTGCGTAAACTTTTGCTAAAAAAAAAGTTGATTTTTGTGCAGTTTTTTGTAATTCTAGCATGGTAGAACGTTTGAATTCCAATGTCTTTTTCATGAACTTCCTTTCTTTTGTAGGACTCGTCTGTTTAAATTTTCGAACCTCCAACTGATTTTTAGATGAATTCACTCTGTAGGGGAATTCTGTAACTCTGGCAATGTCATATGACATATCGAAAATGTGATTCTGTAGCCGTGACATTGTCATATATTTGAGATTTCTGGAAATTCAAATGACAATGAATTTCATTAAAAAAATAAGCTGTATTTTCAGAATGTCATTAAGTACAAAGATTTTATTAAAAAAAATAATGAATTGTATTTTCGAACTCATGTGATATGAACATAAAAGTTCAGGTGGCATTGTCAGGTTTCAAACTCACGTGTGACAATGCCACAAATATTATAGAATTCCCCTTCTGGTAATACCTTTGAATCGGAACAGAAAAGAATCTCAACCGGAGAGAGCTCTCAAATCGGGAAGGTTATTACTGAACAAGAGGATTCTAAACTTAAACCAAAAATAAATATATTTAAAGACGCTTTGCAGCTTTTAAGGACAGTATCGTATTAAATACCCCTTTAAACAAGGATATATTTGTTCGAAATCTTCATGTCTAACTAGAAACCTTCTATTGAGTTTATGGTGCTGTTTCAATGCAAAATGAACGTGTTTCTAGCACTTTACTTTTCTGAAGTGCTTCTACATTATCGACTTTCCTTTGTATTGATTCCAGTCTCAACTGTTATCGCCAGTCCGTGCTGTTTTATAAAACCAACAATTAATTGGGAGATGAACCAATGGGAGAAAGCGCGGTACCTTCGGAAGACTCAAGCTTCGGACAATTCAATTTTTTCTCTATGTTCCCTAAGGATTTCACCCATAGCTTTTTTCCAAAAATTGAAGTATTTTACTAGCTATTAAAATATAAGATTATAATGGATTAAATTCATTTACAACAAATTGAAAACATGATTTTTGCGAAGCATAAATCGATCGAAAGTAGCGAGCTTTTCCCTACACAGAGAAGTCGATAATGTAGAAGCACTTGAGAACAGTAAAGTACTAAAAAACATATAAATTTTTCATTGGAATAGCACCATTATCCTTGTTCATTTGTACTTCTAATTTTTCCAGACTCAGCAATAATAAAATGGAAAATTAAGCAAATAGGGAAAAAAATTAAGACGTTTTCTTAAATTAGTGAAAAAGTTAATTCAATATCCATCGAATAAATTATGGACATAGGACAAAATGAAATAGAAAATCTGTTGCACTTGCTTTTTTAACTAATTTTGAATCCTTCACAAGTTCGAATCGATTCGAAATGGTAAGCAATAATCAACGTTCGAGCTTCGGTGAGCCCCCGTAAATGAGACCCCCTTCCCCCCCGTACCGCACTCCTTCTCCTTTAAAACCATATTTTTTAGTTTATTTCGAAAACAATTCTTAGGTTTTTTTCGTTTTCGAAAATGTTTTGGAGGTAAATAGACAACTATGACCGAAAAACCTTTCGAGATCGAATTTTTAAAGGTTAAATTTTCAACCACTTTGGTTGACCTATTTCTCAACCGATTTAGTTAAAATTGGGTTTTTTTGAAAGGCCTTGCATCGGCGATGAATCGATTAAATTGATACATCTTTGTCGAATGTTTTTTTTTTTCAAAAATCTTTCTAATTTGTTCGAAAGCTTGTAATACGGATAGAAGCTAAAGGGCGAGAGGTATCGACTACCGATCTGCGGTGACCCTCCGCCCCAAAATGTGTACATTATCTCTAGTCGTATTGTCTGCCACCCTATCCTAGATCTTGTTTTTTTAATTTCAAATATGTTATGAAGGTATTCAGGTTATGTTTAACTATTGTATCAGACGTAGTTGTGTATTACCTTCAGTTTTCTCCTGTGCGGTGTTCGTCAAAGTTTTTTTGGTTTTGAGTAGAAGAAAATTTTCCAATACTAGAAGAAACTGAATATAGTATTCAGGATACTTCATCCAAAGTAATTTATTAACCTGATTTAAATCTCTGAACTCTCTCTCTTTCGCTTTGAAACTCGCTCTTAGTTAACTCACTTTGAAGGGCTCATTACACAACCGATAAACCTTAATTTGGATACTTTTTGAAAAACCTTAAAGTCGCCAATTCGGCTGCATCGATATCACTCAGTTATGAATCAGTAAAGTTTCCGTAATTGATTTATCTTTCTCGAATTTACTTTTTTTATATTTTCTGTTGAGTAGATGCGCCAAATTTCGGCCTGTTTTAAATTTCGATAAGCTTTAAATTTCGGCCACAGTTAATATAACCTTGGCCATGCACCAAAATTAAATAAAAATTGAGTATTTAATCTTCGAATAGACAATAAATTTTCTTTTCTTTTCGATATTTAATTTTTTGGAATGTATTAGTACAAAAAATTAATAAATTTCAGATATGAACTAATATTGTGTTAAATCGAATTAAACTAGAGTATGAAAAAAGAATGCAAATAGGCGTGTTAAAAAATACAAGGTTTGGCGAATTGATCGAACTCGTGACTATTGCTATACCTTAAAAGTACATTGGCACAACTTATCGTTTACCGATTTGATCCGATTTATAAATCGCTCATAAGATTCTACAAAATGGTTTTAGGGAAATAAAATTGATTTTCGAACAAAAATACATATCGGTTTATAACTGGTACATTACTGGTTCACAACCTATTTGAACCGATTTAGAAATCACCCAAAATACTTTATGTTTAATATGATTGAATTTTGTATAAAAATAAATTATCGGTTATCAACTATTTTATTAACAGGACACATCACTTGTTTTGCTAGTAGCCTTGTGGTTTGTAGTGAACTACAAAAGATTTTCTTTCGAGGGTTTTCATAAAAATTGATTAGTGTTCATAAATTTTTTTATGTTTTTAGTGAATCGTTCTTTAAATTTATGTATTTCGTGTAAAAAGTAAACATTTTGTGAGAGTCTCTGCATCGAGGTAATTGTTTACAATTTCGGCCATATCTCTTGCTCAATTTGTCAATTTTATCAACTTTTGAACTAATTAAATTTTAGTAAATTAAGGCGTATATGCTCAAAAGTATTTGACTATTAAATAAATTTATAAATTAAAACTATTTCTCGATTTTGCTTGAAGAAACTCAATTCGTTTTCTTATTATTCAGCAACTTTCTGGGATGCGGAAAGATACCAACAATGCAAGTTTGATAACATAGACCAATTGTGATTTTCTTTTATGATCTTTCGCAACATTTGATAAAGACATTATAAAACGTTTTCCACAGAGTCTTAGTTTTGTATTTTATTTTCAATTTCGTATTTAGCAGTATACTCTCACAGTGAATTTCTTTTGAAGTATATTTCCTAATGTCATCGTACGGTATATTAAATTTTTGGCAACTTGTAAAGCCAATGAACCAAATATGAATATTTACATCATTTAAGATGATTGAAAATGCAAAAGGTTTTTGTCAATACCAAGCTGTATCAACTAAACTTTTAAAAAGCATTTTTTGAAGGATCATAGATTTTTCCATAAAGCATATACCAGGGCCAATCCGATGCCCAAAGCTCCGTTCATTTGCCTTTGGGAGCCATTTGAAAGCCAAATCAAAAGGAATAACTTAGAGTGACCATTTTCGATTTGAAGCAAATCACCCACACATCCTCAATGGAGCTTTTCTCCAGAAATGTTTATAAGAGCTTCTGCCTTCTGAGAAAGAAAGAGAGAGAGAGAGAAAGCAAAGGTTTTAAGGACGAAAAACGACCGTTAAAGTTTTGATGGTGATTGGGGAAAATTGAAAGCTGCTCAATTTCCCATGGATTAAATAATGAGAAACTCTTGAGATTTACATTGAACTTTGTATTCTTGAATCGGGGAATAGGAACAAAATGGGGAGATGATTGTGAAACTTTTGATTTGAGTCCCCAATGATGCCCACAATATATATCCTTGTGGAGTGTAATTGGAGAAAATTCCTTCCGGTAAAATTTGTGATCCATTAAATGAGGTGGAGTCGATGGACTTTCTTTTTTGCAACCCCTTTGCCAACTGACTGAAACCCCTTCAGGGTTTAAACTACCCCATGCTGTTACTTCATTTTTATCGCTCGAACTCCGCCGATTGAGAGAAAAATATATGTACATAGGAAAGGGTGCAACAGTTTCAAGCATGAATGACTTTGGAAAATTTAATAATTAATTAAGTACACAAAATAAAAATGTTGTTATTAAATAACATTGAGTTTACTTGGTGAAATGTTGTACAAAATTAGTGAACGATCTGCTTGCCCCACCTTCTTTTAGTCTTTTGTTCTTCGATATCTCTTCGATTCAAATCATCTTTTAATCAAACACTTAAAGAGAGCAACTTAGTTTTTGGTTAGTCATCTCTGATATAAAGTAATCTCAAAATTTCATTCCGAAACGATGTTATTCTTCATTATCACGAAAACGTTACGAACCGAGAAAGAGTTAATATGGTCGAAAGCGGCTTACGCATTTTTGAGATCATAATATCCCCAATGCTACAACGATTTAATTAATTTTTAAGCGAGCTTTGAATATTGTCCAGACAAAAATTTCGTCTTTATCCGCTAATGCGCTTAGAACAAGTAGGATGAGTTGAATATTTGAGTCTTCTCGAGGTGGAATAGATTTGAAACAATTTTAATAATTCTTCCTGAATTATTAGTAAATAAACCGAAAAAAATTTAAACATTTAATACTCTGAATAAATATTTCAGATGCTTTTAAAGGTGATAAGAGACGCTCAGAGCAGAAGTGGTCTCTTCTGTATGCATTTCCCTGTTAAAACAGTCCACTTCTGCTCTGAACGTCTCATATATGAATAGGTTCACAACGGTTTTGAACCAACAAATATGAAAAATGGATCTCTGTCATAATCCCGAGAACCGAAATCCTGACGGAAAAATTCCGAAAGTCCTAATATCTCGAAAACCAATATCCCAGAAGTACAAATCTTGAAAGTTATCATTCCGAAAGCAAAATCCCGGAAACAAAAATTCGATTGGGTCAAAATCTTAAAAGCCGACATCCCGAAAGACAAAATTCTAAATGCGTCAAAATCCCGAAAGCCAAAATCCAAAAGGCTCAAAATCTTGAAAGCCAGAATTCCGAATGCGTCAAAATATCGAAAGCAAAAATCTGAAGGGCCAAAATCTAAAAATCTAAAAATCTGCAAGACAAAACCCAAAAGCCAAAATCCGTAAAGGCCAAGATCTTGAAAGTCAGAATTTCGAAAGCCAAAATCCCGAAATCCAAAAATCTAAATGCGCCAAAATCCCAAAGGTTAAAATCGAATGGGTCAAAATCTCGAAAGCCAAAATCTGAATTGACCAAACTCTAAAAATCCAAAATATTGCAAGACAGGATCCGAAAGTCCATAATTTGAAAGGGACAAATCTCGAAAGCCAAAATCAGAGTGGACCAAAATGTTGAAAGACGAAATCCATAAGCCAGAATCCAAAAGGGGCAAATCTCGAAAGCCAAAATCCGAATGGGTCAAAATTCGAAAGCCAAAATCTGAAGGGCCAAAATCTAAAAATACAAAATCTTGCAAGACAAAACCCGGAAGCCAAAATCTGAAAGGGCCTAAATCTAAAAATTCAAAATATTGAAAACGAAAATACCAGACAGTCGAAACCCTGGAAAACCAAAAATCCGGAAGCCTGAATCTCGAATAGTCCAAAATTTTGAAATTCAAAATGCCCATAACTTAAATTCCAAATGGACCAAAATCTCGAAAGCCAAAATCCGAAAAGGCCAAAATCCAAAAGGCTAAAACCTTGAAACCCAAAAACTTGAACGCCAAAATTCCAAAAGCCGAAATTCCGAATAGACAACATTGTCAATGCTGTTCTTACGATTACATCCGTGCTTGCTGAACGCAAAGGGAGATTTTCTACGTTTCGGACCTTTTTAGGATTTCAACCATTCGGAAATTTGGCTTCCACCGATGGAAAATATAATATAGAGGAATATTTAGTAATTACATTTCATAAAGAGGCTCTGGAGTAGGTTAGTCACGAACAATGAAACGGCGGTGGACGCAAATAATTTGTTGCCTGTAATTTTGCGTCTAAGAAACACACAATTTGAAAGGCAGTTTTTCATTTAAATAAATAAAAGAAAAATATTTAAATCCCTTACTGTAAACAACCCCCCGGCAAGTTGTTTTTTTTATATGGAGTTCTTTGAAGCCATTCCGAAATCTCGGAAAAGTTATTAAGAGCGCCCACTGTAAATATTCACATATTTACAGTAAACGAAAGCGTGCTACCTTCGGACGACTCAAATTTCCGACAACTCAATTTTTTTTCTAAGTTCTTAATGAATTTGACCAATATGGCTTTTTTTTCAGAGAATTTGAAATACTCGACTAGCTATTAAATTATAATAGGTCAAATTATTTGAAAACGTGTTGAAAAAAAGAGTGGTTCGAAGCTTGAGACGTCCGAAGGTACCGTGCTTTCCCCTAGATGCCGATGACTTTACATCCCTGCTTTTCGTAAGCTTATAATTTTTTAATTCTAAAAATTAAGGAAGATATTCAGACCACCCTTAAATGGTATAGGGGAGTCTGGGGCACCACCAAACACGGGGTAGCACCAAACACTGCCATTATTTAATAGGATATTCGACTTCTGAGGACAAGACTTATAGACATTTTTAGGCAATACAGACGCTTGTCCACTGAAGAAATGGTCGAGATAGTCCAAATAGTTTAAAAATAAAAATTAGTGTTTGGTGCTACCCCAGTTTCCCCTACTTAAAGAGAAGCTGACTAAAAGCCGAGGTCCAAAGTCACCTACATCTACGGTACACTGTAATCATCTTAAAACATTCATTGGCTTTTTTCGTGTAGTCTCTTTATCAAATACTTTGTTGTGGGTTCAGATATAATTCACCAGGAAGAAAGAGAATGGATATTTACGTGCCAATTGTAAAGAATGTTGCGTTTAAAGTCTCAACAGAGCCAAAATTAAATGGTGTGGGAGTTTAATTAAAGAACATTTCTAAGTGTCCCAATAAAATCGAAGCAATTTCATCGTTTTTATTTTCACGAAGATTCTTTATATGCTATTTCTCTGCATACAGTCAGCATATGCTATGTGCACAGCATGATTCTACCAATTTTTGCACCCCCATTGAATTCCCTAGCTCAAAAGTTCCCAGAAAAAAAAACCGGTAGCTGGGGAAACTGAGAAAAGACCAGCTTCGGAAAAGTATAAGAGAAAAAGTCTGTGTTGAGAAAATTTAATGCTCCCTTTGAACTTGTTTATTGTTTTTACCCAACGAAACGCGTTAATTACTTTTACCCAATAAATTTTATCACACCATCCTCCCCTCACCTTCATGGAAAATTTCAAATACTCCGAATTTTCTCGCCATTTACCACCCCACCAGAAATGAAGGTACTCTCCATTTACAGTCCTCTATATGCAAAGTATTAAATGGGAAACGTGAGTTCGGGAGGATCATGAAACTTTTGAAATTGCTCTTCTTAACATTTAGGTGCACTACGAAATTCCACCACACTCGATTTGATTTCATGTGGAATTGTTTAAAATTATTTTTTATTGTGTACTTTCTGGGTGGGTGAATTGTTACGTAATTGGGTGAGAATTTCACATTTCGGGGATATAATAAAAGTATACTTAATGAATCTGAGATACAAATATATCTTCAAAGACCCTAAAACTTAACGGTTAAGATTTGAAATGGTTAGCGAAGACACAGACTAGATAAGTTCAAAGGCTTACATAAGCCGTAATTGATAGCAATGAGATAAAATCAGCTTAAAATCAATCTAAATAATTGTATAATAAATATAAAATGTATTTTAGATTAAAGGAATTAAAGTAAAGAAAGAAAAGAATTTACGGTAGGGGTGAGTAACGTGAGCAAGAACCATTTAAAACCGAATAAATGTCAAAATAAGTTTGTCCAAGTAAACTATTGATGTACAGTTTTCATTTGACGTTTGTTCGGTTTGAAGCAGTGCTTGCGCTCACCTCCGATTTACGGATTCGACTGTTACTGTATGATCACAGCCGGGGTTTGATTCCTCAAAAGTGTCTTGGCTAAAAATAAATAGCTTTCTATTTGGATAAAATGTCGTTGATGTTCGAAACATTCAAAGTGAATTTTTGTACTGAGAATTTGAACAAGATTTTGAAAATTTATGAAGTACTAAACCACGAGAACCTGTCAGAAGAGGTAGTTAGTGATTACAAAGAAATTTATAAATGGAACAGGAATGAACAAACATGACACGGGTGTCAATCTTCCGATCTCGTGTCAGTCTGCCGAAATACCGATCATATACCTATCTGCCGATTTCTGCCCAAATGATCTACAGATTTTTAGCATCATATCGGCATTATTTTGCTGATCGTCGCTCACGGTTCACTCTGAGAGCCACTTATTCATACCTTGGCCTCGTTGCAAATGATCGTAAATCTTATAACCCACAAACAAGTTCGTAAACAGTTTTTTTAACAAACAAAAAATATGGCCGGAATTGCAAGCTGGCCGGAATTTGGCACACTTACCCTATAAATATTCATTATATTTTAATACTTTCTTTTTTTTTAATTTACTTTAAAAATCTACAGGTGACCACATGTAGTTTTTTCCTTCTGAAAATTAGTGTTGTGCATTTAATATCGACGAATCTGTGCTGTGCTCAATAATTTCAATACCACAAAATTATTTGCAAATTATTAGTAGTATTCATAAAATATGCACAGCAGTATTTTCTAAATATTTGCAATATACGGAATATTAGGTATTAGAATGTTCCAAAATAGTAATATTAGGAACTTGAATAAACATCCGCGGCAATTGATCTATTTTGTTCGTTTTCCGAGAAATGCGTGAATGAAATTGAATAATTGTTATTGGTAGCTATGCTTATTAATAGTGTAATGATTTACTTTGCAATTGGAGGGTTTTACCTCTGAATTCTTAAAGAAGTTAGTTATCTCTCCCTACAGTCCACATGACCTTTGTACTTCACTATTACCCCTTTTGTTGCCTTAAGATTCTCAAGAAGATCACTCAGAAGATTCACAATTTCTTCCTCAAGTGAACTACTCATTGGCCGCCTTAACCAGGGAAAGAATAAGGGATAGGGATTCACTTGGATTCATTCATAATAAACTTGTACGAGTATATTATGGAACTAAATATATTCCACTCGACATCACGAAGGTACTTAAGCGATCAGGGTACCTTAATTGGTGAATCCAGGCCTCTGAAACTCTCGTGACTCTGGTGACTTCTCTGGATAAGAAGTGGTTGAGGTTGATCTCCCGACGATCTCCTGAGATAACTGCATTGGCTTTGTGTCAGAATTTGTCGTTAATAACGCATAGTTCCTTGGGGTTTGCATGGAATGCAGACACTAAGAAAACAGAGTTAGCACAGTTACTGATCTAACCGACGATATACTAAAATTTCATCGAGATCGCTTCATAAACACCGAACATTCAGTCTGGTCAAGATATTTTCGATTAGAGCTCAGATCAGGGATCATCGAAAAATAAGTGCGACCCACCATTGGAAAGGTCTCGAACTCAGCTACAACATACCAATAATTGAAAAAAAGCATATTCTGGTTTTCGAAATATTCGAAAATAAATTTTCGATCAGACATCATCATCATCATTTTCAACCGATTTTCCTATTGGGGTCGCGGGCTCATAAGATCAAGGTTAGGGTTAATTACACCTTTGACTGAAATAGATCAAGTTGGGGTATCAAAAATGTTATAGTATTCTACGAGAGCTTTCCAAAACACTATTTTTTTTAATTCTCATAATTAGAATCGAAGATATGATCATTTGAAAATTAAATTTTTGATCCCTTAAAGCTCGGGTCACGGAGTCGTAGGGGCTTTGAAATTTGGGATTGTTCGAAAATAGCGAAATAAGAGGGTGGATCTCTGACATCAACTACTTTTAGCCTCCCATCGACATTTAACATTTGTCGAAAACCGTATGTCGATATCTCTCTCCGTTTTCTGTTTATAAGTTGTTATACGACGACAGACGGGACAGACAGGACGGACGGGAGGAACAGGATGGACGAGACGGACGACACAAACAGGGCGCACAGGATGGACAGGACGGACAGGACGGATAGGATCGACAGGACGGACAGGACGGACGAAACGAACAGGATGGACGAAATAGACGGAACGGATGACACTTACGGGCTAACGAAACGGACTGGACGGACAGGACGGACGGGATAGAGGAAACACACTGGACGGACGGAACCGAACGTCCACGAAAATCGATTTTTGGAGCATATGATACTCGTGATCTTTCAGTGTCAAGTTTTTTCAGTTTCAATCAAAAGCACTTACAGATCAGCTGTCTTAAGTCTTTTTGGTCTTTCTGTGTTCGGTGTCGAAATTAACTACTCAAAGCGCTTTTCAAGCAATCAATGCGCTTTCAAGTTTCATGTTAAAGTAGAAAGACAAAGCTTTTAAACAGGGAAAGACTCTCAAGATTCGCATACACTGTGGTTTTGAACACTTCATATTTTTCCGTATTCCTCATTTAAGGTTTACCCAATTTTTTAAATATAAATATAATTTGTAATAATATTGCTGTCAGGTCGGATTCGTTAAAGGATTATGGGAAAAATACAGTCTTCGAAGCCAGAATGTGTGCGAAGCTTGAAAGCTTTCCCCTACTGTTGTTTAGCACCAAACAGCATTGTAATTTGAAGTTTTATGGGGGCTATAACCGATGAATTTAAAAGTATTATTCGATACGATACAAATTGACTAAAATAATGCCTCAGGACTTCTAATTCCAACTAAATCATTATTTTAAAAAATGCATACCTCAATAAATTAACTTTTTTTACAATATCATTTAATTTAGCAATTGCACATTGTTCTACAAAATTGAAATTCTTGCAACGGTTAAAGGAAATTTAATATCATTTTCATTGCAATTTCACGTAATTCATTTCGTGCATTTAATTATTTAATATGTGTTATCTAATTTATAGAAAATTGCTAATGTTTTGGCATTTAATGTGTTTTGTTCGCAATGTGGTGAAAATAATATTTGAGAAAATTAATCTCACCCAAACCCCTTTTGGAGGAGCGCCTATCACGTATTGCAATTGCCGTATTTGCCCAATCTCCATAGTGAAAGCTCTGCCATACTTTCCATATTGGCCATGTATGGTCAATTTAATGAAAATAATTGGTATAGTGGTATCACTCTATAAATTCGCCCTTTTGCATGCATGAGACAAGGGCATGTGGGTGTTGTCATTGTATGGTTAAATTGGACGAAAGGGGATTTTCCCGGAGAAATTTTCTAAATAGCTGTGAGAGATAATTGTTGCACTCTCTCTGGGCATATCCGCCCAACAATTTACACATCAAAGAACCAAATATTATGTGAAACACGGATGCTGACATGAATAATATCTTGTACCTATGGTTGGCTTCGTAATAACAATGCCTAATACCATTATTAAAATAACTTTAGTGAATCTCATCCTTCTCCCCATATTCCTTCATAGCCACTTTAGAGATATTTTGTGCTCTCAACTTAAGTGTTGTGGGTCGGATTTGAGGTATGCTGGTAACTTTATGATGATGTTGATTATGATGAAAGCATCCACAATGTTGCCTGCTATATGCAATTTAGTTATAAATTCTGCAATGAAATTCACCCATGTATCTTAATTCATTTCATACCCATACCTCATTCTGCTCTAAATAGGATTCTGGGAAAAGCCTTATACAAAATCAGCAGGAATTGTGAATAAAGGCACTAAACAAATTTATTCTCTGTTGGATACCCCCTCCTTAGTTCTCCGAAAGTATTTGGAAAGGGTTGTTGGTTAAGAAAACCTAGAAATTTACGAGGAGGATTTATGCGTGTTCTTATAGTTGAATAAGTGCATAAAGTATATCGTTTAAAAAAGAACAAAAACTATTCAGGTCTTTAAGAAGGAAGCTGTATAAGTTGCTTTGTAGGTAAGGTTGGGATAACGTAAGAAAGTATGGTTATGTTGCTTTAAACTAAAAGAAAATCATCCAATACCAATTGATAAAAAACAGGCATAAAAACAGCAAAAAAATCTGAAAAGCATCATTTAATAGACGATACTAACAAGAAACATACAGCACGGAAAATTACCATGAAATATTTGTTCAATACTTGATAAAAACCGATCCTAGTATTGCGGACTTGAGGACCAAAAATCATTAAGACCGCCTATCTGCAAGAGTTTTGAGCTGAAATCTAGAGAAAATATCAATAAGCATCACTATCAAAATTGACTTTTTAAAAAAAATTAAACTATTAGGACCTTTACAGGACAGTGCAATATCAAATTCGCCCTTGTATTTGCTAGTTTACTGTTTACAGAGCAATTTTATTTTTTGGCATTATTCTTGGCAAAGCGTTCTTTAATAATTACTTATGACGTTCTCTCCCGAAGTTTACGATTAAGTATAAATCTCATGCAAAGAATTCTATTGAGGAATCTTTCAAGCCGTTACATGGGATCTGGTGTTTGTATGTGGTATGGAACCGACGTAACAATTTAATAAAAATAATCCGGTGATCGTCGGATGGGAAATTTCAGCCCAGAATAAAACACTTTTCTTCCCAAAGCTTTCAGTGCCCTACGCACCTTCTTCAGTGGTCGAAAATGTCAGGTTTCTTGGGCTTTGTCTTTCTTGGGGGCCAAAGAGATGTCTTCATTGGGTACGTAGATTCCGCATTACTCACTCCACGAACAATTCTACAGCGAAATTCTACTTTTTACAACAAATTCACTACACAAGTTAAACAAAATTAAATAAAATTCTTTCTTTGGGTAATATTTATAATATAATTTCAAAAACACAACCGAAAAAATAAATGACAAAAAAAATTTGGTCAGAAAATACCAAATTTGGTCAGTAAAATTTCAAAATTTGTTCCGTAATTACCCAGCTGAAAATATATGTATTTCTAGTTGAATTCTGCTAACTTTAAAGAGACACTCGCGAGGCATATTTCTATATATTTTAATTAGCACTTTTTCTTCGAGAAAAGCTGAGTGGTCAGCATATTTTTTGCTGATCGACTTCGCACAAATATACTAAAAATATACTGAAGAATTTTGACTTTATGAAATTTTCCTGATCTAAAATGTGTGTCAGAACAGTCAGAACCATAAGAATTTATGAATAGTTTATATTGGCTCCGGCACAACTTTTGGATCAAGAAAATTTCATGAAATCAAAATTCACATCACTTTGCCACACGTTTCGCGTATGTCCGTTGCATGCTTTCGCGTTCAAAATCATATTGAACTAAGTTAAAATTGGTCTGATGTTTAAATGAAGAAGAGTCCAAAAGAGTGGGATAGACATATTGTGAAAAACGTTTGAGAAAAAAAGATGTGTGAATTTCGATTATATGAAATTTTTCTGATCTAAAAGATGTGCCAGAATTAAAAAAAGATATCAAAATTCACATGATTTTCTTTCTCAGAAGATTTGCAACTCTCATTCTTTCGCACACCAAATTTGAGTGAGCTAAATTGAATTTGTTGTGATATTTAAAATAAGAAGAAGAGTGTGAAAGAGTGATATAGACATATGCAATCGGTTTGAGAAAGAAAGGGATGCGAATTTCATAAAGTCAAAATTTACATCCCTTTCCCTTTTAAAAGCTTTGCATGTCTATCCTACTCTTTCGTAATCTTCTTCTTCCTTTGAACGTCATACCAAATTAAATTTAGTTCAGTCCATTGAGATGTGATGTTCAAAAAAAATAAGAAGAAGAATGCGAAAGAGTGTGATTGACATATGCAAGTGTTTAAAGAAAGAAAGGAAAGTGAATTTTGATTTTATGAAATTTTCCTGATCTAAAATGTTTGTCAGAATCGTAAGAATTTATGAATAATTGACAAATAAAAGAAATTCTTTCTATCCACTCTTTTATATTAATTTTATAGCTTTTAATGACTCTGAAGCAGCTTTTAGATCAGAAAAATTTCATGATATCAAAATTCACATATTTTTCTTTCTGAGAAGATTTGCTTATCTCATTCTTTTGCACTCTAAATTCGATTGAGCTAAATTGATTTTATTGTGATGTTTAAAATAAGAAAAAGAAAAGGATGCGAATTTCATAAAGTCAAAATTCACATCCCTTTCCTTCTTAAAAGCTTTGCATATGTTTTTCGTACTCTTTCGTAATCCTCTTCTTCTTTTGAACATAACACCAAATGGAATTTAGTTCAGTCGAATTTTGAATGCGAAAGAGTGGGACAGACTTATGTAAATCTTTTGAGAAAGAAAGGAACGAGAATTTCGACTTCATGAAATTATACCGACCTAAAAGGTGTGCCAGAGTTTAAATGGCTCTGGCACACCTTTTAGATCAGGAAAATTTTATGTAATGAAAATTCACATCCCTTTCTTACTTAAAAGCTTTGCTTATGTCTATCCTACTCTTTTGCACTCTTCCTCTTCTTTTGAACGTCATAATAAATTCAATTTAGTTCAGTCTAATTTTAAGACCGAAAGAGTTGGATTGACTTATGCAAAGTTTTCGAGAGAGAAAAGGACGACGCGAATTTTGATTTCATGAAATTATACCGACCTAAAAGCTGTGCCAGAGGCATAAAGTCCTAAATTAAACAGTGCAGTGATTGAATTTCACTTTCGCTGATCAAATTTAATTCAGTACTAATTGGTAGTTGATCTCTCTGTTTTCGTTTAGGATTAAACCATCTCAACGGAAGAACAATTTATCCTGAAATAGGAGAATTTCGGAATAAAAGACACTTTTCTTAGCTTAAGTAAAATTGAGTTTAAGATAAACTCATGCATACACAAAAGACTAAATAGCTTGAAGCTTCCGTAAAACATCATACATAATTGAGACCGAAACCGTTGTTAAACATTGCTGTTCAATTAATAATTGGAGAAATGTGCAAGATTTGCTCTAACACAGAGCCAATTTGTGTCGAATCATTTCATTTTAAAGATTCATCCTCACAATTCAGAAAATTCAATGGAAGATAGAGGAGCAGCAGGATGAGGAAAATGGACGAAAACCGAAGAATATATTTGAGAATGGATCAGAAGAAAAGTCTTTGAGTAATTAATTTCCCATCACTTTTCACTCTCGTTGAGGGGGGTGAAAAGCTTTAAGATGGAGGAGTGAAAAATGGGAGAGAAAAAATCCCATTCACTCAGAAAGCATCGTCGTTAAAAGTTTTAAATTGAGATGAAAAGCACAAAAGATAAAAGGGGTTGAAAAGCACACGATATTGTGAATGAAATCTTACCTTGTTGGTGAGAATAGATGCAGAAAAACTATGATGAAGATGTTAATTGGTTATTACGCGCTCCTTCTTCGTCATATTCAAGGGGTATAGTGTGAGCTTTTGCCTTGGAAACAGCAGCATCGCAGAGACTCGACACAGAGCTTTCTTCCTCAATCCTCACGAGTGTATTCCATTAACCTACACTGTGGATGAACACAAAAGGATAGCAAGTATTCTATCTCACGTAAACCCAGAGTGTAGTATAACAACAATTCACTTCGTCTCCAGGAATCTTTCTTAAAGGAAGAAGGCTCACAACAATGGATTCTCTCCATTCTCACCCAAATGGAGAAAAGTTGAAGTTATGTTGCATGGTTATATTGTGAATTTACTTTGAGTGAGGAGACAAGAGAAAAACTTTTATTAAAATCAATTTGCCCCTTCTCATGAAGCCATCCAATTGCCTCCTGAAGGAACACAACGCCTCCGAAAAAAAGGGCATGAATAGAAGAAACCCCAAAGGGAAACACCATAGGCTTCATTTACTTAATTGTTATTTAGAGAAATGCGAAAAAAAAGTATATGAGACTTCTTTTATTGGATTCTTTAGCAACTTTATTATCTCTCAATGGGGAGAGTGGAAAAGTTCCAAGATAGTTTTCTTTATTTTGTGAGTTTTTTTCCTTCAAAAGAAATTAATTATTCTGAGCTTCTTTGCTGACTTTAGGAGCTTACTGTTGCGAAAGATACAGCTAATGTTAAAGTAGAATTTTACAAAAAGAATGTCCTTGAAGAATTCCAAAAAAACATCTCTGATCCAAGAAGGAGAACAAAGATGAATTCAAACTAGTACAATCTTAAAGAACTCCAAGCATCCGTTTGATAGAGCTTAGACAGAGAAACATATCCATTTTCTGAATTTCTTGCATTATAGGGCACAAGGGCGTTTAGTAAAGTAATGGGGAGGATACTTAGCGAATAATACAATACCCCTAGCCATTTAAGAGGCAAATTCGTCACAATATCGTCGGTTGCGTATACCTCTGTCAGATCTACATTTCTCTTTTGTAAGCATTTCACGCAAGACGGGACGTTTGTATTGTAGTCAAAATCCTGAAAGTCAAAATCCCGAAAGTCAAAATCCCGAAAAGCCAAAATCCCGAAAGCAAAATCCCGAAAAGGCAAAATCCTGAATACTCCAAAATCGCGGAAGCCAAAATTCCGAGAGCCACAATCTCGAGAGCCTAAATCCTTTGAAAAGTCAAAATCCTAAAAGCCAAAAACCCGCAAGACAAAAGCCCGAAAGCCAAAATACCGAAAGCCAAAATCCCGAAAATTCAAAATCCTGAAAGACAAAATCCCGAAAGCAAGAATTCTGTAAATCAAAATTCCGAAAAGGCAAAATCCCGAAAGCCATAATCCCGAAATCTTGAAATCACGAAAGCCAAAATTCCGAAAATCCAAAATCCCGAAAGCTATAATCCCGAGAAGCCAAAATCCGAAAAGCCAAAATCCCGAAAAGCCAAAATCCTGAATAGTCCGAAAACCCCGGAAGTCAAAATTTCGAAAGCCAAAATCCTTTAAAAGTCAAAATCCTGAAAGCCAAAAACCCGCAAGCCAAAAGCCTGAAAGCCAAAATCCCGAAAGCCAAAATCCCGAAAAGCCAAAATCCTGAAAGCCAAAATCCCGAAAAGCCAAAATCCTGAAAGTCAAAATTCAGAAAGCAAAAATCCCGAAAATCAAAATCCTGAAAAGCCAAAATGACGAAAGCCAAAATCTCAAAAACCAAAATCCCGGAAACCAAAATCCGAAAAGTCAAAATCCCGAAAGCCATAATCCCGAGAAGCCAAAATCCGAAAAGCCAAAACCCTGAAAGCCAAAATCCCGAAAAGCCAAAATCCTGAATAGTCCGAAAACCCCGGAAGTCAAAATTTCGAAAGCCAAAATCCTTTAAAAGTCAAAATCCTGAAAGCCAAAAACCCGCAAGCCAAAAGCCTGAAAGCCAAAATCCCGAAAGCCAAAATCCCGAAAAGCCAAAATCCTGAAAGCCAAAATCCCGAAAAGCCAAAATCCTGAAAGTCAAAATTCAGAAAGCAAAAATCCCGAAAATCAAAATCCTGAAAAGCCAAAATGCCGAAAGCCAAAATCTCAAAAACCAAAATCCCGGAAACCAAAATCCGAAAAGTCAAAATCCCGAAAACCAAAATTCCGAAAAGCCAAAATCCCGAATAGACCAAAATCCCGGAAACCAAAATCCCGACGGCCAAATTCCATGAAAAGTCAAAATCCCGAGAAGCCAAAAACCAGAAAGCCAAGAGCCCGAAAACCAACATCTCGAAAATCCAAAATCCCGAAAAGCCAAAATCCTGTAAATTCCGAAAAAGGTGACTGTTCCATATGAGCCCTGATAGGGTCCACTAATATTAAAAACTCGGGAAAACGGGGAACTCATGTTTCCACTCTTAATTCAACTTCCTGAGAGTGAACTGCCCATGGCGATTTATGTTCACTCACTGAAGTACTATTGTTAATTGCCCTAAGCAACAACAGCTCCATAAAACAAACTTTAGCACCCCCATTAGGATGATAGGGGTTGGGCGTATGAAAGGAATTAATAAATGTGTCGAATAGGCCGTACGCTCTACATATTTTTCTACGGAATTTCACCTGATTCTTCCTTTACATTTTTCCACGACTGATCAGATCCTGCCTGATCCATGAAATGACTGTCTCACAGAGATGAAATTCATGAAATTTTCAAGAAATTTTGATTTTTCCTGTTTTACTTATCTAATCATAAGATCGACTTTAAATTCCAAGAAAACTCTTATGAAAATTTTATGAAATTTTGGAAATTTTCATGAAATTTTAAATTACACCCATGATTTTAGGAGCTATAACTTAACGAGTTAGAGGGGTCATTTGAAAATTGACCGGCCTGTATCTCCGGTTTCTAATTAACATTTTGACATTTTTTTTTGACTTGTGTGTTTCAATGAGTGTTTTCAGATGGAAGTTTAAAAAGTCATCACAGGTGACGCTGTAATAGCCTCAAAATTCAAACTCATTTTTCTCAAAAGCGCCATTGGGTATTTTGATCAAATTTTAGAATGTTATAGTCTAGACTATGAAATTCCCAAAACGTGTCGTGGGTTCTCTGTGGTTAAGATGGAACCAGAGATATGAGGGGTCAAAGTTAACTATATTCAAATCGCTATATCTCCGGTTCTGTTTTACCGAATTTGTCGAGTAATGGCGCAAGTTAAAGGCCTCACTAAGCACTACAACTTTCTAGAACATTTGAACTTCCTAGAACCAAAGATATGGGCGCCACAGTCGAAAAAATCAATTTTCATATTACATATACTCAATTATCTCGACTCTTGCTCAACTGATTATGATGATTACTTCAGCTTAATTGTAGAGGACGTTTATTTCCATCTATCTAGATTATGTCATCTGACCGATTTTGTTGATTTTGTGTAACAAAAATTATTTTTTCTCACAATAACGCTGTAAAAGTACTCAAGTGCAAATATTCTAACATTCTAAGATAATTCTAACCAAATTCAATCATTCTTTGATGTTGTTGTAGTTCGTCACATTCACAAAATGTCCGTTGTGATCAAGAAAAGTGTTTTAAAACAAATAAATTGAATTATTTCGACTGCCGAGCAACCGATAAGATCAACTTTTGGGGCAAAATTATAGAGGAGATTTTGTTCTAGGTTCCACTATCATATTTCTGTCAGGTCATTTACATCCTAGATATTTTTATTTAAATAATAAGTTTGCAATTTTTCAGAAATATGATTCCAAATTGCTGTATAATATTTCTCATCTTTAGTTCAAAATCGATTTTGCATGCAATCGGAGTTTGCTCACTTTAAGAATATCACCTATAATAAGCTGATCTAGGCTTAACACTATCTTTGATTTGATATTGTTCTATTTAAGGGAGACTGGGGCAGTAGTAAACATGGAGTAACATGAAACACTGACATTTATGTGAACACTACTTGGACTTACGTCGTGAGTGAACAATGGTCTTAAGGTCTAATATATAATTATAAAATTACAATGTTTACAATTGGCCAACATTTACTGCTGCCCCTGTTTCCCCTATAGAATATATTACGAGACAATAAGGAGAAAAAATCTCTTTAGGAAGGTACTTAAATGATTATGGTGTACTGACGCCTTAAAGACACAAATTAAAGGAAAATTAGGAAAACCTTAAAATTTATTTATTCACGTGTCGAAAGCTTAAAGCCCAAAAGTGCGACTGATTAATTTTCCTATATCACATCCCCCGTCTTTTTGTGGTAATTCTGGTGTTCTGTGACAGACAGCCTCTGTCTTGCTTCGTCTTCTGGAAATTATTGTGCATCGCTCAAAGTTGTGGGCCATTGTCCCATCAATCATCGTTGGGGGAATGGACTTTGGGGGACTGATCGGAATAAATCTCCCTCCACATTCATATGTCACAATGTGATATTATCTTGTTCAAATTCACTCTTATCCATCTTCTCCTTCCCTTCAATGCCTTGCTGTCACCCTAAAAGACTTCTACAATAGGATCCAGAGAGAGCAAAAAAGCAAGAAAGAGTCGGAAAAATTAATGTACCATATTTGATTTGTATTATTAATCTATTATTTGGTGATTAAAATCTCCCTGTCACATTTTATGCCTTTTCAATAGAATCCACACATGATACTACCAAAGGTAGTATAGATTTCATAACATTGTGCCAGAAAATAGCCTTTGGCTGTGAAAATGAAAACTGCGCGGTAGGTCAAAGTTGATATTTTACATTTAGCTCTCAAATAAGACAAATAACCTAGTTTAATTCGCTAGAGATTCAACAGTACAGTCGGTCTGAAAGAGAGGGGTACAATTGCAACAAAGCCAATTGAAAATGTTTATTTGCCATTCAACTTATGGAAAACTGCCTGCAGGATATCATATTTTAATGCTTTCTGTTTCAAAGAGCTTCTTTTCAAATTGGAAATGTTTTCCTCTTATGCACAATCCACATTTTCAATTATATTTGTTTATTGTAGAATTCATATAAATTCTATTATACGAAAATTAAATGGTTTTCTGTAGATTCATAAAAAGGATTAATATGTGGAACTCAGACATTGAGAAAAAAAAACACAAAATAAATAAGAAATTTCGGAAAGCAAAAGATGTTGCCGGAATAGGCAACACTACCTCAACGGAGAGACACTCACAAAGTATATACTTTTATACGCGAAATACAGGATCCAGCTGGGAAATTTTATCCGAAATTTAATATTGATTCACACTAAACATAAACAGAAACAATCTTTAATGAAAACTAATCAATTTTCATGAAAAACACGGAAGGAAAACCTTCTGCACTTCACTACAAATCGTAAGACTGCAAGAAACACAATCGATCTGTCACATTTTTTGTAAGGCTCTTTTCACACTGAGTTTTTACAACGCAATTTAAATTCAAATTACACCTAAAAGGACATTGGGTAAAAATGTATGGGAGTTGGTTTATGTGGCGACCACAGATGAGACTAGGCGCATTTTATAGGTAATGTTGTAGGATGAAAAACCACCGAGACCCAGGACGATATTTGCGGTTAAAAATACTATTTTGACATCGAATTACTCAATATCAGCTAAAGGGATCTTCATGAATTTCGGTATAGAGTCAATGTACGACTTAAGCTATTTATCCATGGATACTACCCCCTTCCCCCACCTTTCCTTCCAGTAGCTCCCATGCAAAATGTGGACTTTTTTCATTTTAACTTTTCTCTGAGAAGGAGTAGAAAGCTGTAATTTGGTACGGGATCAAGGTTTATGAAAGGTTCCTTAACCACGTATATAGGTTCTTCCCTCCTCCACTCCTTCTTGTAGCCCTTATATAAAATAATGACTTTTTCCACTATAATTCCTCTGTGAATAGTACGGGATTCAGACTTAAGGCTTAGCCATCTGGCTTAACTCCTCTAATTTTCTATCAGGCATGATTTTTTAGGAAATTGTTGTTTAGAATTAGATATTAAAGGCAAATGATCCAATAGATTTTGAAAAATCAATAAAATTGCTTGTTATTTAGATTTTTGAGACTTTCGGGAACTGGGCTAAACCTCCAGTCTGAAGCCGGCTTAGAAGTAGAAATCAGAAACTTGGCATAGGATCAAGGGTAATGGAAGGCACTTTAACCGTATTTATATACGTTTCCCCCCGCCACTCCTTCCAGCAGTCACCATACAAAATGAGGACTTTTTCCACTATAACTCCTCTCTGAGAAAAGCTAGAAAGCTGATATTCGGCATGGGGACAGGGTTATTCGAAGGCTATTGATTCTTGTGAGAATTTTGTTGTACAGAGAATCGTCAATCAGAGCAAATGACACTTAAATCTTCCAGTTTTCTCCGAAGTGGAGATAGGAAAAATTTCTGCCTTGACCCAGGATCGAACTGGAGACCTCTCGTCAACTAGACGAGTCCCCTTCCAACTGAGCTATTAGAGGCCATATGCTCTTCTTGACGTGCTACACAACCTTAACCAATTGCTTTGTGCAGATCAATCGTTTACTGGGTTGCGAAATGATTTATTTGAAATCGATGAATACAATGAGGCCAAATATCTCTCTGTAGCGCATTAAGCACATTGGCACTACATAGTCCCTAACTATAAACCTTTCATTTAAGCCTACACTGAAAAAGATTGGTTGAGGAACAATGGAAATACAGAGATTAAAATATGTAGCTTATATCTACATCTTACTGACAGAACATCAAACTTTCAAAAAGAATTATAAGACCTCAGAAAATATATATACTTTATTATAAGGTTAATTCAATCGGTTGAGAATAGTTTCAAAACATAAAACTTGTCTTATTATTTCAAACCTTTGATAACCTGTAGCGCCCCTTGTGGTCAACTTGTGAACTTGTCTATACCTTCATTTTGTAGGATTTTTTGAAACCTTTCGATTGAGTATTTATTGATTAAATTCGGTTGATAAATCTCTGAGATATAACGTTTAAAGTTTTGACTTTGAGCCATCATGTTTCAATGTCCTGCTACGCATGTTATGCATTAAAAAGACATATGCTTTTATGTCCATTTCGATATGTGGAGAATTACCTGTGGTAAACAATAATTTCTCTGTGATAGGATTCTGTGATATCTAATACCCTCTTCTTCCTGCCCAGTTTACCTATAAATATATTGTGGTGTTATAAATCTGTCAGGGACTGTGTGTTTCTTGGGCTTCCTTCTACCGTTTGTGATATTCACGTACCTGGAAATATATATTCCTTTAGTAAATGTCTTCAACAGTGATCCGGAACGTAGGCGGCTGGATTTTCCAGAAGACGTTTCCTCGATGACCGCCAAATGCCCTTCACCAAATCCACTGAGGCAGTGAAACACAATTATCACCTTCACCAATTATTTATTTACACCAATTTCTCCACTACTAGACTGAACACAGTTTAACTCTACGTCACTGTCATTTTTCTGTATTTTTAATTTAATATTTTTATAAAAATTTCACTAAATAAACTAATAACTTTTCTCTCCTCACGTCTCTGTGCAAAATCAAGTCTCTTACGTAACTCCCATACTCGTTCCCCTTATTCCCCTATTTTCTTTCCAGCTGATCTCATTCACCACTTTTTCCTCTTTCTCTCTCCCTCCATGCATGTTCAAAATCCAACCGTCTTTTGTCTCTTATTTTTAAGAGATCTCCAATCAATGGAAATTCTATACACGATAATATGCAGTAATTTAATATATTTTATATTACAATTTATTCTTTCCCTTAGAAAAGACATTTTGAATGAGCACATTGCATAGGGTAAGTGTGCCAAATTTCGGCATAGTTGCATGCAAGCGCCAAAGTCTTAAGTTTGAAATGTAATATTTTTAATAAAAAATGATTTTTTTTATTCCTTCTTCGTAAGGAGTGCTGCTTGGAACATTGTAAATAGTTTATCGTCTTTATTTACTCTAAAATCAAGCGCCTGGCAAGTTGGCCTTTTTATATGGAGCTATTTGAAGCCAATTCCTAAGTTGATCACGGACTCAACACACAGTGCTCCAAGGAAAAAATTTATTTAAACAAAAATTTAGTATATTTATCCCTCCATACGAAAAGGTATCTTATAATACGGAGAAACTTCTCACTTTTTTAATATTTAGCATAACGATCACGAGTGCAGAAAAATTCCCATACGCATTTGTATGTAAAAGTAAGAAATTGGCTTCAACTTTGAAGGCCACTCGCCGGGGACTAGTCTAAAATCATTCTTAATACATTTTAAAATTAATAAAAATGTAGGCATAGCTTTGGTGCCCTATTTCGGCCACCTTCATTCCCATAGTTCTTTGCTCTTAGGGAATTTTTTCAATGCCTTTTTCACGTCATCTCGTTTGTCGAAGCCACATTTTTTGTTATTCTTTTGTATTGTATAATCTCTAGAGTATGTAAAAACTAAAAATTCATGGAAATTCGAGGAACAAAAACGGTGGCCGAAATTGCAAGCTGGCCGGAATTTGGCACATTTTACCCTATAAGAGATTGTTTTTCTTCTACGGAAATAGTTTTTTGCTGTAGAACTTTTCCCCCATTGTTTAGAACGTTGGTCCCGGAACAAAAGTTGTTACCTATACCATGGCCTGTTCAATGATATAGGTCTCATTGGTGGTCGCATCATAGACCACTTTTGCCCATTTTCTTTTAACGGTCTTTGTGTTAATACATCCAAAAATGAATAAATATTTAAAAGCAAAATGAATTCATTGACTATTCGAAGATTATATACATAATTTTAATTAATTTATTTCCATGGCCGAAATTACACTCAAAGTGGCCGAAATTGGAAGCTGGCCGAAATTTGGCACACTTCTTCTATTAGTTCGTATTCAAGAATTTGTCAACTGT
The DNA here is from genome assembly GCF_024763615.1 of Phlebotomus papatasi. Taxonomy (NCBI): domain Eukaryota; kingdom Metazoa; phylum Arthropoda; class Insecta; order Diptera; family Psychodidae; genus Phlebotomus; species Phlebotomus papatasi. Next base: position 105,848,552 of record NC_077222.1, on the reverse strand, counting down.
CTTGTAAAATGACTATAAAATGTACAAAATATGATTATCTTGCACCAAAATATAGAACAATATACATTTTAATTGGTGTGTATCATAACACGGAATAAGGGAGGAAAAAAAAAACTAAAGCAAAAGTTTGTGTAATTGTTTTCTGAGACAATTTCCTTTAATACTCCCTTTGCCCAGAGAATGTTGTAACACGGATTTTTTGCTCAGCTTTGATGCTCTTTCCACCCTCGTTGTATTTTCACTTGAAAATTCTCCAGGAAAAGCCACAGAGTATGAGGGGAAAAAGCACAAGAGAGTGAAATTAATGAGATGCTCCCCCATTGAGATTGTGTGTACACAGGGGTAGGAGCAGGAATGGGGAGGAATGTGTAGTGAGTGGAGGCGCCAGGTGAGGTGATATACATAACTCCAATGATTCCCAAGACAGAGGAGTATGTTCAACCCATATAAGCCACTTTAGTAATTTATATATTTTCCCACTAACACCCCATTTTGTCAGTCACCCCCTTTACCACCTTGCAGCCACTTTCTGCTCCTCAGGAGGTGGTGTTGATTAGATTTGGCAGATTAGCACACGCTGATTTCCAACCACTCCTGGCAATTTCATCGGTTTCGCCCGAGCTTTTCTTTTATTTTCTTCAACAGCGAGGGAATTCCTCAGAGTTCCTGCGAGGGAGTTTTCATGACACCGTGTTTTATCGAATGATCGATAGAGTGCAGAGATAAGAAATGTGAAGTAAATAGCGTAAATTTGCAAAAGAAAACGTACAGAATAAATAAAATAAAACTTCCACGAGCCCAACATTCTTCCCTGGGAGTGGAATTGAATGTAGGTGAATGCACGGGGGGAGGCCTTTTACCATTGAACTTCACACATCTAGACAATAGATTGAAATTCCTGTGGGAAAAGCCACACAGTGGAAACAACGAACCCTTTTGTCTATTGGGGTTCTTCCGTCACAGAGAATGCAGGGATATTTCCTCTTCTGTCAACCAACTCACATAGCCTGGCATCCCAGAAGCTCACCTGTTCTCGTGCACCTTATAAATTCAGCGTGCAACGCTAACATTGCCTCAATGCGGAACACGAAAAGCTCCTGACAAAGTTGAAATTTCACCCACAGAGTCACATGGATGGAAAATGTGTGAGTTTTTTGGGGTAGAAAATGCACGGTGAAAATGGATTTGAACCAACTTCCAACGAATAGACACCGCGAAAACTGCCTGCATGTGGTTCATGATGATGACAAGACACTGAGAAATTGGAGGAAGGTTCATTTGAATAATTCACATGTGTCAGTTACGATTTTGACTGCGAATTCGGATTTTGTGGAATTGCGAAGGTATTTTGAAAATCCGTTCGCTGTTGAAAAAAGCGTAAAAGGTACGATGGACTAGTCAAGTTCGAATTGAAAATCCGCTGCCTTAAGCTCTGTGAACATATCTATATCCATCAATTGGTCAATAATCAGACACATAACCTCACTTTTGCAAATTCCTTAACCTCATTTTTTCCTTCAAGATTTTCGTAGTACGAATTTTAGTGATAAAGTCAATAAATTGAAAGCTTTTAACGAAAATATAGGTTGGTTTTAAAATTTTAAAAAAATATATGGCTTATTATTGTGAATTTCCAACCTCATTTTGCACTGCAATCACGGTCAAAGTTCTGTAAAAAGAAAAAAAGTACTCCGAGATAAACGCACATACGTTGCCTTCCGGAATTATAAGCCTAAATGCAAATATAATATTAAAACTAAGCATAAAAGTGCCTTCGCTTGACAGGTTTCTCGAGTCGACCGGTAGAATTATTTACTTAATTTATTTATTTGCTATTACTTGGCATAATATTTAGTGTATGATCTAACATTAATAGGTCAATTATTCCATAAATAATAACGAATCAGTGACAGTTTCGTAGAAATTGATCAGCAAACACTCAAAATTTGACCCACTGGTTGAGCCTATTGAAATACATATCAGACTGATACAAACATTTTTTTAAACAAATTATACATCATGAAAAATTTCACTTGCTGGCTAATTTTGCTCCGGTCTTCCCTAATAATTCACTACAATTAAATACCTACAACTATGCTAATTCGTCACAATAACTTAGTGTTTAAAACAAAAGTTTTATTAAAGGCGGGGCGGGATCACTTTTTAGTAAGCATGATGTTTTATGTTCTGTCAATGGCCTTATCTCAATTATGATACTGATTATTTATAATTTTCAAAATTTCAATTTAAGTGAGTCCTAACACCCTATTCCTATTGTCTTTTAAAGGCGACTATTCACCAGCAATCAACAGGAAGAAATGTTTTCCTTTAAATAAACAAAAGAAAAAGATGATTTTCTTGTTAGGATTACCGTTGGTGACCCACTAGTCCTTACGGGTTTACGGGTTAAGGGTTAAGATTTATCCAAAGGCCTTGGAATTCCTGATAAGCCCGAAGCGATTTCAATAGGTTATGAACCGGTAATGAACCGATTTATAATGGGTATTAGTAAAGAGTCTTCCTGAGACTGGTTGATCAACAATCCTTTTGATCAGGGTAGAAGGGACTAGATGACTTTGTGTTATTTTCACAACAGAAGGTGCAAGAAGCTCAAACAACAGCTCAACAAACCGGTTATGAACCGGTTCATAACCGATACCTAATTTGTGTTTTGGACAATATTTTGAGTGATTTATAAATCGGTTCATATCGGTTCTAAACCGACAATGAACCGATAAGTAATTTTTGTCCGAATAACAATTCTATTGCTTTTAAAATTATTATTCTTAAAATAAATAAATCACGTGTTCGAGCACTTTGCAAAGCCTGAGAAGTTTGTCACCCCTTTTTAACTATTTTGGAATTATCGGTTTCGTTTAAATGGGTTTCCGATTACTTTTTATTTTTTACTAACCAAAATGAAATATTTTACCTGCCGAAATTTTAGGCCTAATTTGCTTATACACTAACCGAAGATATTTTTCCCATTTCACACATATTAAAGATTTAGTTTTTAATTTCTCATTTACTTTTTGCTATGTTATATGTTTTTTTTTGAAAAATTATTCATTTTTGTAAATGTAATACTCGTTAAAAAACACAATTACAAAGATTTTCCGTGTAAAAAATACAGCAATTTAAACATATGGCATGTTTTTTCCCCACTTGAATGAATAAAAGCTTGGAAAAAGAGTTCACACTTGTGTTGCATCGCAGAAAAAGCTCTTTTCGGGAGCTTTTCCTCTTTGGAAATATACATGAGTGGAAATTTTTCACATCTTGGCTTTTCGGAGAACATTATTTTGTATTTATTTGGTGTTGTTGTGTATGACTGTGGGTATATTGTTGAGGAAGCTCTCGTGAAAAACGAGATCAGTGGGGCAAGTTTAATTAAAATGTACCACACGAAACTGCGGGGGTGGATTGTTCTTCACGTGTTTGCATTTTAAAATGGTGTAACATAACAGATTTTTCCTGGTTGGAGTATTTCCCATATGGGTCTGAGGTTTAAGGAAATTGCGACTAGGATCCATCGTAGCATCACCATTGACTTCAAGAGAGGATATGAGAGGTTGTCAGCGACTTTGTGCCTGGGAAAGGGTTGGCAAAATACTGAAAAGTCTATGTAATGTCTGAGCAGGAAGATGGAAATTGCTGCTGTGTGTACTTAGGAGCATGCCTCTAAAGACCAAAAGCTCCGTGAAAGTCAAAAGGAAGTTTGTGGGTGGAGGAGAAGTGCGGAATGAGTTTTAGCTATATATGTGCAGAGATAAAAGGGACAGATAATCCTAACCGGCTTATGTAGGTGAGATTCTTAACGTAAGCTAACTCGGAGTGCATGCAAATTCGATTTGATGCTGAAGTAGGGAGACGCCATTCAGTTATCTTGAATAAAATTCGTGAAATTATACAAATTTTGTATTTAAACCAAAATATCAAGGATTTGGATGAACTGACAGAAAAGTGTTATATGGGTGAAATGTAGACCAGAATGTTCTCTATAATTTTTCCATAGAACATGATCTCATCGATTACTCAGAAGCCAAGACAATCGAGGTTTTTTGTTTCTTAACTCGTTTTTTATCCATCAGAGTGCCCCAAGTAGTCATTTGTTGAACTTCAACTATATCAAATAATTGTTGTATTCTGTGGGATTTTCCATTTAAAACCCTATTTTAAGTGTCTTGGTGGAGTAGAGGCAGTCAAATTGGCATCTGAGTGATTTCAAAGCGTTATTATGGGAAAAATCAATTTTTTCACACTTAAACGGCAAAATCGGAGTGATAGCGTAGTCTGAGCGGAAAATGATGTATGGACGAAATGTAGAGACAAATGTCCTCTACAATTATGTCGAAGCAATCATCAAAATCGGTTCAGCGACAGTCGAGATAATTGAGGTTATGTGATATTGAAATTCGTTTTTTGACTGTGGCGCCCCTGGTGTTGGTCCCACGAAGTTCAAATGTTCTAGAAAGTTGTAGTATTTGGTGAGATCTTTCGTTTAAGCCCTCATTCATCAAAATCGGTCACATAGAACCGGAGATATGATTTTTTAAATTTTGTGAACTTTGACCCCTCATATCTCCGGTTCTATTGAAACCACAGCGCGCATACGCACCATTTTGGAAACGTCCTAGACTGGACTACAACATACTAAAATTTCATTAACTTGCACAATGCCGTTTTTGAGAAAAGTGACTTTGAATTTCGATGAATTTTGACGCTATCACAGCGCCACCTGTGGTGACTTTTTGAACTTCCATCTGAAAGTGCTCATCGAGACGAAACCAAAAAGGTAAAATTTAGGTCGATATGTTAATTAGAACCGGAGATAGAGGCCGGTCAATGTTCGAACTTTGACCCCTTATAGCTCGGGTCAGGGGTTATGGATCGACTTAAGGTTTTTTTTGTTTGATAGGTATAATCAACGGCTACAACATACTAAAATTTCAGCCCGATTGCATAAGGAATTTTTGAGTTATTTAACTTTTAAGATTTAAAAATTTTCTTTTTAATAATAGCGCCCCTAGCGGTGGTTTTATGAACTTGCGATGTTAGAAGAGGAAGTGGCATTTCACGAGAGCTTTCCAAAAAGCCCTCATTTTTTAAATTCTGACAATTAGAACCGGAGTTATGGCCATTTTAAGAAATTTTTTTTGGACCCTTATAGCTCGGGTCAGGGGGGTCGGGGGACCTTAAGTTTGGTATTGATGGAAAGCTCTAAGGCCCAGCTATAACATACTAAAATTTGAGCCCGCTCGATGCCATAGGGCCGGAGCTATTGAGAAAACAAAAAAAGGGGGGTCTTCAAAATGGCGGAAGGAGGGGTGGGGGGTGGGGGGTCAATGCACCATGTTGCAATTTTCATACGATATTTAACCTTTGCCGAAAACCGCAAGTCGATATCTTTTTTAGTTTAGGAGCTATTAAGCTCCAAAGAGCGGCCGGACGGCCGGCCGGACGGCCGGCCGGCCGGGAACGTAACTTAGCCCCCCATATATTCGTGATCAGGAAGTGGCGAAACACATTTTGGCCAAGTTTGAGCGCGATCGGAGGACATGAAATTTTGTTAGGATTATAGTAGGTGAGATTGTTAAGAATCTCACCTAATATTCATGTGTGTGCTTTCCGTCTTGGAGGGAAAATTAATATTAATTGTGTGAAAATGTGCTACTCCCTTATAAAATATTCACCTAGTGTCTGCGCTCCAGAGGGTGAAACTATATGAAATACACACATAATATATTTTATCAATTCAAAATGAACAATTTCACCGGAAGTTCCCCTCTGTCGCAGACATTTGCTCAATGGAAATTGCAATCGATATAGGGAATCAATTATGAATTGATGTTCTAAGAGGTCAGTGAACGTGCAACATTGTTTATAATCTTAAAGTTTCTTAGAATTCTATAAACTCGTTTGGTGATACTCATTCCCACTAATACTGCAACTGTTTTAATAAATTGAAGAAATTAGGTAAATATCAATTTCAAATTTTAGTTTTGATGGACTAAGTTGTATAAAATCTAGAATTGCGGATAATTAAAAAGAAATGACATTTGCAGTAAAGTACATACTTATCGATGGTTCCAAAAGTCAGACATTACGGTTCCTTCAAGTCCATCCATATTTTTTCAAAACACTTTAAGTTTTTAATTAATTTAATTTATTTTAGGTTCATTTTATATTTAATTCTAAATGGAGTTAAAAGATAAAGATTTACAGTGCCCGCTTTCTAATCCGGATTGGCGTAATCCGGACGAGTTATCGACGGTTATATTTAAAATAATTTTGAGGTCATGTATGCATGTGTCTTCACCAATGAAAATGAATTATCCTGTGAAGTTTTTGTTTAATAAATGAAGTAAAATAGCATAGAATTCACTAATTATATCTTTTTAATCTTCTTTAAAACTTTTATATTAATTCTACAAAAAAATTGTATTATATTTTCGAGACGTTGACCAAATTCAAAAAATCCATTCAGATTACGAAGCGGACATCTGTCATATTGTCTCCCAATCATCCGGTTTACAAAGCGGGCACTGTACATTGGAAAATTCAAGTACCGAATAGTTTTGATTCAAGCTTTTAAAATCTTAAAAAAGTAAGTCAAAAATCCAAATGGAAAATTTTGGGTGGTTCTCTAAGGTATCATAAAGCTTTTTTTAATTTATTCTAGTTCTTTCTAAAGACTAAGCAAATCTGAATACAAAAAAAAATAAAATTCAAGCGAAACTGAAGAAGAAATGGTTACAAATTTTATTCTTAACTAAATATTAAAAAATGGTTATGAAATAAAAGTTATTAAATTTTTATCTAAAGCGGTCTTCTAAATTTAACATTAGCATTTTTGAATGTGTCCTCTTATTTAGAAAATTTTGAATTTTAGAAATAACTTTTTTCAAAAATTATTTACCTCAATTCTGAGACTAACTTCAATATCAAGATCAAGAAAACTTCAAAATCTTGGAATTCTGAAATAAAAAAATCAAATTCAAAATGTCAAGTTTGCCAAATATCTTTGAATCATACAATTCAAGACACACACCATGTGGATTTCAAGATTTCTAATTTTGCAACCTATGTTGCAATAATGCTTGGAATTATCAAGATACTAACAATATGAAAAGATTCAAGTAGAGTTAGCTGTAATGGCCTCTATACACTAGAGAAATTTCTGTTCGAAGCAAATTCCCTACCCTACCCTTGTGTAGAAAAAACTCTAAAATATGGACATATTTTTCTCTAGTGTGTAGTAGTCATAAATAAGGATTGAGGATAGGGGGAGGCGGGTCTACTTTGAGGAGTGAAGCTACATTGTCATAAGATTTTTTTCCCACATTTCAAATCGAAATTGAGTTTTAACATGATGTAATTAGGCTAGTCAAAATAATTGTGGATCTAAATAAAATACTTCAACTTTAATTCAAGTCATCACGCATATTAATGTATAATATTTAAACTATATTTTCTGAAATTTTCTTTAAAAAATCTTAAAAATTCAGTCATTGGGGTATGATTTTCGGAGACCATTAAAAAAAAGATTGTAAAAAATCTTCCTTGAAAAAACTTATTTTGCGATGAAGAAGATTGCTCAAACTAATATCTTCTTCCATTTATGAGTTCAACTTTTTACAAAAGTAATTAAAATTTTGAAACACTTTTGAAAATTAAATAAAACTAGTAAATCTTAAGGTTGCTTTTTAGGGAACGTAGTACTCAAAGTCACTGATCAACAGTAAAAACAATCAAAATTTTTGATGCTGAGGTTTTTGATAAAATTTATTATTGTATTTTTTTTCAAAAAACATTACAAAAACACTTGAGCATGTAATCCAAAATCGAGAGTATCTTCTCAAAGAAAATAAAATTACCTTTCAAATAAAAATGAGTAAGAAAAAATCTTAGCCCGTTTCCGAGACAGAGCACTTCAAAATTTTTGTCAAAAATCGCACGTAAGAAATGAAGCGCGAGACGCTATCTTTGACATCTTGTATCTGTGGTCAGGATATTTTTTTTTTCAAAAAGAAAATCAGGCGTATACTATTTTTGTGTATTTTAACATATCGACGGCTCCATTCCATACTATTCTAAGTCGACTTAGAATTATATTACTCCGAGAGATATGTTGTTCCTGGGACCGAGATCTTCAACTGGTGAAAATTTGGTGGTCATCCGGCGTTCGGGTAACGAGAAATTCAATTTTTTCGAAAAAAATTTACACGGGCAGCATAGGAAATCGCCAACTTCAAATGGCTCTCCTGAAATGTTGTCATTCTGAGATAGAATAGTATGGAATGGAACCGTCGATATGTAAAATTCAAGACCATTGAGGATGAATTTCCGTTTTTCCCGTTTGCCTTGAGATGAATTGGTCCTTAAAGAAAATATTCTGTTATTTTTTGTCTGTGTTTGTATCGAAGTAAAACATCTTCGGATATCTAACAAGGAACCGAATACCTATAGAGTTCAGCCTGATATTTGCTCTTCTCGACGAAGACAGAATCCTCACTTTCGGTACAATCCACAGTTCGTGACGAAACCATCACCTCTTGTGTGAATGGAGAAGCCCCTTGGGGTATTATGGCCGTGTCAACCCTTACTAGACACGAATGTAGCCTGGTTCCTTTGGACGGACTCTTTACGATAACGCGTATCAGTTTAAATTTACCTGTCGTGAAGGCATTTGGACAGGCAAATCGCTTTGAGGACCTCTCCTTTAAGACAAGTTGTTTATCCTATTAACCTATCAGCTCGTTTCCAGTGCTGCATTAACTTTTTAAAAGGCTTCTAATCTCCAGGCTCAATCGAATACTTTGGGAAAACATCTTGTAGCACGAATGCTACAAGCCCCTCATCAGAACATGCTGGAGCATCCTTCATCGCTAGCCTAGCGGAGATTGAGCCCCATTGTCCATTCCAATAAGCTAACGAGTCTAGTGTCCAGCAGATTCGATTGTGTTTTTGGAATAACTCGTCGAGTACTCACAATTCCACTTAGCGCAACTACAGCGATATCGTAACTTGAAGTTAGCCTCCGCTATAGCACCCCTCAAAATTACCACCCCAGCTGAACAGTGATTGATACCGTTGGCTTAGAAGAGTCTTCGACAGGAAGGGCTTTCTCCCTCCAACTCCTCCAAGCTCAACAGTAATAATAATAATAATAATGGTGGTATTTAGAACGTTCCATAGAGGATCTAGGCTTTCCCACAGGGGAAGTTCGGGACATCCATTAATACTTTTTTCTTATACAGGGATGGGGTTAGTCCTATGCCCCGTGGAATCAAGTTCAGTGAAGCTCACTGGATGCAATTCGAACGTCTTTAACGCTAGAAAAATTCCTGGTGACCTAAAGGGACACTTGCATCATAGAGCGAGTGCTATACCACTTGACTCATTGAGTGCCCAGATGAACAGTCTCAACAGTCCTACTACAATCTAATACCTGTCCATTCAGTTTGGTTTTAGACAATATTACTTAGAAATTTAATAAGTATATCGCATTGTTGATCAGGTTGCAGGTGCAATGGAGGATATCTGCAGGATATTATCTGTCTTGACCTTAGGCCGGAAAATCATCTAATTCCATGTAAACCATGTAATGTAGTCTAGTCATTTTTTGATTATAATTACGTTAAGCCATCTCTTGCCTTAAGCCGTAGGTCTGGTCAGCACATAATGGCTACTTGATGGAAGAGAAACCAAGTTCAGCTATCATCCTTCTGTCAGTCCATCCGAATCCTAAATATATTGGTTTAAACAAAATATTTGTATTTATTTGACGAATTTGATTTGAAATTACTGCATTACGTGCTTCAACTTCATTCCCAAATTAAATTTGCATACATTCTGATTTGAGCCACATTGAGTATCTTGCCTACAATAAGCTGATCTAGGCTTAGTACTCATTTATTAATTTACAACTTTAATTGAGTGTCTATGAAATAACCAAGATTTATTTCCTATAAATTCATAATGTAAAACAATATCCCAAGCTTACGATAATTTCTGCAATAGTTATTAAAATGTGAACATGATACTTTAACAATGAATGGGCAAAATATTCAACTACATTACCCCAAAATGGCTTAATTTATTGTTGTTCTCACCATATGATACTACCATTTTCCTGGCAAAATGTATCAATGTTGGGCGTGTCATGAGAGGATGGGAAAAAAAGTATAACATGACACATTTTTGATATTTTACAATGCAATTTATATTCTGTATGTCACTTCTTGTTTTTTTTTTACCCCGTTGCCAGTATATAGCTGACAATTTTCAGAACATGAAACCGCCTTTTCGCGCGCTAAAACATTTGTATTGACATGAGTGTTTTGTCACGATGTTTTGGGTCGAGTTTAAATCAAATATTTGGACATTTGTGCACAAATTTCAAACATGGAACCGTTCAGACAAAAAAAAGTCCAGTATGAACTTTTATTTCCATCCATTGAGAAATGAGATGATATGTGAACGAAAGAGATTCAGTTGCGAGGCGATATATTCCATTTGACTGATGAATGGAATTATTCAGTATTTATTTGTTTGTGAACAGAATAGAAAGACTTTCCACGTGATAAATTTCATCCTCCAATAAATAAAGCTGTATCATTCGATAAAAGCTGAAGCTTACTTTCAACAGCCATCATTCGATAGAATGTTCTTTGACGGTAATATTGATATTTGTTTTTTTTAGCGCTAGAATAGCTTTTAGCGAGAAATGTTTGTGAACTGTTAATAAAGAAATTTGATTCTCGTCAATAAATTGAATTAATATAAAAAATATAAAGTTTTAAATTTCAAATAAATAAATAAATAATGAAAAACACAATTTTTTGGTCAGTAAAAATCTATTTTTCGAAATCCTGGACAGTGATCACAGTGATTGCAAAATACAGTGCAGTGGGAATGTGCAAAATCAAGTAAAATGTTTAATAAAAAAGGATAGGATATCTACTTCCACGTACTTTTTAAGCCACGCCCATCAATCATTTTCAATTTTAATCTGACCGATAAATACATATTTCAATGGATAAAGATGAAGGTGGTTACTCTTACTAAATAGTATTTTGCTCAATGTTCCATTTAGGGCAAAATAGATTAACTCACTGTCTAATTTTAATTTTGACTAATTCTACCCCGATCTCCCCTATTAGGATTTTAGATAAGTTTACGATCACTAGGAGGAAAAGTCACCGTATCTATGGTGATCTCTGAACTCTTTTAGGCCTTCTAGGCTTTATTAAGCTGTCTACACATTAGACAAATTATTGAAATAATAGCATTTCAAAGTGACATTGAAAAGAAACTTCAATATTGAAGCGAATATTGAAACCAATATTTCAATAATTGCCTAAACACTGAACAAATTGACTTCAATATTAAAACTTCAATACTAAAAACATCAGTCTAGTCAGGGATTCACAGATCTTCTGGGATTTTCTTCCGTATTTTGCCAATAACACCCAAAAATAACCAAGTTGGTCAGAGGATTTCTGGAGCTTCCTCCAGAAATCCCAGATCTTCTGGGATTTTCTTGTTCATTATGCCCAAAGCACTTCAGATACTTTCTGTGGTCAGAGGATTCCTTGAGCTTCCTCCAGGAAATCTCAGATCTTCTGGGATTTTATTGTATATTTTGTCAAAAACACTTCAGACACTTTCTGTGGTCAGAGGATTCCTGGAGCTTCCTCCAGGAAATCCCAGATCTTCTGGAATTTTCTTGTATTATATCAAAAACACTTCAGATTGGAAACAAAAGCCAAATAGAAATAATAACTTGAATTCTCACAGACTTTCAGGATCATGCTTCGTATCATACCGTAGGAGAGTTTACCATCGCGAGCAAAAGGACTGGATGGCCACAATTACAAGCCTTCGTTCCCTCCGTAGGATTGCAATTCGTATCATAAAATTATACTTATAGGAAGTGCTTCGGGCATAATGAACAAGAAAATTCCAGAAGATCTGGGATTTCCTGGAGGAAGCTCCGGGAATCCCCTGACCACCGAACGTATTTGACTGGTTCTTGACATAATTTTCAAAAAAAATCCCAGAAGATCTGGGATTCTGGAGGAAGCTCCAGGAATCCTCTAACCACAGAAAGTATCTGAAGTGTTTTGGGCATAATATTCAAGAAAATCCCAGAAGTTCTGAGATTTTCTGGAGGAAGCAGGTGATTAATGCTGACCAAGTTGGGTTCTTGAGGAGATTGAACAAAATATATAACCAAATTCCAAGAATCAGTGATTTTCTGGAGGAAGCAGGAGAAATGTGTCTTGACTTCGATTTTGATCTTGGATGTGCTTTCATTCATGAACAAGGAAAATCCAGCAGTTCTGTGATGTTCTGAAGGACGAAGATTCCTGACCATTAAAAAATATTGAAGTGAATATTAAATCAATTTGATATTTAGATTTTTTTTTGAAATTTTATTTCAATGTGACTTTGAAATTATTTATTGACATAATTTGGCCTAGTTTGCAGCCATTCAAAATAAAGAAATAAAATATTGAATAAAATGTTCCATATTGAAACAAATATTTCAATATTTGCCTACACACTGGACAATTTTCATCAATATTGAAACATTTATGTCAATAAATCTTTGCAATGTGGAGGAAATCCTTGTCAATATTTGACATTGAAAAGAAATATTTCAATAAATTATGTCTAATGTATAGCCAGCTTTAGGGTATGATGTACACTGAGAAAAAACGGGTATGTGATTAACTTTTTTTCCTCATCATAACTTTAACACTTTTTAGGTGTAGAAATATATCAACATTTTTATGTTAATTTTACACCCTTTTAAGGGTTTTTAAGGGCATGATTTCAAATTACCCTATCTTACCCTATACTTGGAATATTCAAGAACCCTTTCAAGAATATATCCAGGAAGGTAAAGTACCCTCCACACTTACTCGTCCGGGTTCCTCGACTCGACCAGTTGGTCAATTTCGTCAATTTATATGAATTTGTCATTGGTTTTCGTATTATTTATGGATTGATTGACCTATTAATGTTAGACGCAAAATATTATACCAAATATAAATAAATTGAATAAATAAATCTATCGGTCGAGAAGAGGAACCGGTCGGGCGAGGACACTTTACTTTACAAAATTTCTTCGTAAACTTTTTTACGAAATTTCTTCAGATATTATTAATATCACATTGAAAAAAATAATAAACTATGTCTTAAGTTGTAATGAAAACAAATTATGTTTTCTAGAACTGAGTGTGGAGATAAACCTAAAGTAATTGCAAATTCTGCATACACTGTATTAATTTAGTCAGTATAATCACTTCTACTGAGAGAAAATTGATTGAATGTTTAATAATTTGAACATTGCAGATTTCTCCATGGAGTTCAATTTATTACCAGTGATAATAAGTGGAAGATACTTAATTATTTATCGATTTAATTTCTCAATCATCTTACCATCTGGCACAAAGTCTTTACTGCTTAAAATTAGAGAATCTTAACGGAGTTTTGCCTTCTTGGGAATTGAAAGGAAAAATGTAGCTAAAATTTTCTTGGCTTTTCTCTCATCCTGAAAATATTTATTAGTGCTTTTTTTTAAATATAGGTAAGTATATATTGCATTTTTTCGTGAGAATTTATACAGCATGTAGCACGTGAGCTTTTGACTGACACTAAGCTCAGTACAGTGAACTTTGGAGCAACACAAAATAAACAAGGAAACTTTTTTGCTGCCCTGTATGTCTTGGATGGGATTTAGCCTCTTTTTTGCACCTCAACATCTTCTTGTGCATGTGGAACTTTCACGGGTGTTTGGCTCCTCTGAAAGTATTAAAACACAAGGGAGCGTCATACAAGTTTGTGGTGAAATTTTCATGTTGAACGGAAGTGTCGAAGTACTCTCTATTGGAGGATATGTTGGCGCCCTCGTGAATTTTCCCGCAAAATGAAGTGGATGCAGAATACCAAAGTTCTGTTGTGAATTAAATGGGAAACAGAGATGGAGATTGTAGGGAAAATCTGTGGTCATGGAGCTTCCATATGGCCAAAATCAGAAAACTAAGCAACAATTTCAATAAAAAGAGTGGTTTTAAAACAGTTGGACGTCTCAGCTGCTTGAATCTTATCCGGCTGACTTCTGTCGTTTGGTTCAAATTGATGAAATTATAGGAAATGCTACATCATACTATGTATTGCCTATCGCTGTACACTACTTTTTCAAATTGCAGAATTTTACTAAACGAAAGTGTGTAAATGAGGTCATAAAAACGTTATTCGTACGTCATTGAAATGACTCGAAGCATCACTGAAATCTAACCACATTTTTACTTCAATATTACCTTATTTTTACTTGTTATAATAACTTCACATTCGATCGAAAAGATAACGTAAGTCTTTTGAAAGTTTTGTTTAGAGGACTTTGACGTCCTGAGTTCTGGTTATATAGGCGAGGAATTCGAAAAAGGGATCTGGTCTTTCTAGAGAGTACTGGGCGAGGGGCTGACAACCTTTCTCCGCAAAAGCAGGATTTCTCAGAAAGACGGAAGGAGTTTCGGATAGGGATTGAACCAACGACAATGACCCAGAGAAGGAAAGGATGAGGACGACCCTGCCTGGAAAGTCTTTAGAGGCGGACTCTACGCTTTGAAGAACCAAGGCCGACCCATCCTATAATGCAGGGGTGTGCAAGAACCGTTTGAAACCGAATATACGTCAAAATAAGTTTGTTCAGGTAGCGTTTTGACAATTGACAAATTCAAACAGCTTTTACACACCTCTGTCTCAATGGACCGACCGACGGCGCGTAACAGGTTCGAGTGGTGACGGGTCCTGAGTCAGGCCAAGACTAGCAATTGGTTGTATCGCCGATTAAGTAACTATATTGCCGTCTGTATAAGAATTGAGAAAGACAGACTTCTAAAAGGGCCACCTTCTTACTCTCTATGCTTTTCTTTGAAGTTCGACTTACTATACTTAAGATAGGTGTGCAAGAACCGTTGAAACCGAATTAACGTCAAAATAAGTTTGTTATAGTAGCGTTTTGACCATTAACGTACATGTTTCATTTGACGTTTATTCGGTTTCAACGGTTCTTTCACGCCACTGCTCTAAAGCAATGCCTCTTAGCGTTTTGTTGTAGGTCACCTCATGACCGCTTTTTCTAGAACTTTTTCTTTTGTTGTGAAAAAAATCTTAATTAATCATTTTAAGGGCTTGTTCTTGGATAACAAGTGTATTTAGCCCCCCAATTGATTCAGTTCTGTGAATTTTTTGACACTCTGCATTGACGAAGTTAAGTCAATTTTCTGACAAATTCTCGAACCAAATTATTTCATTATTTTTGAAAGATTTTTTAAAAACAAAAAAGCGTTGTCCTATCATTTAGTGATGGATTTTTAATAACCCTAGTCTATAAAC
This sequence comes from Phlebotomus papatasi, assembly GCF_024763615.1. Lineage (NCBI taxonomy): Eukaryota > Metazoa > Arthropoda > Insecta > Diptera > Psychodidae > Phlebotomus > Phlebotomus papatasi. Next base: position 105,833,141 of record NC_077222.1, on the reverse strand, counting down.
TGTCCCGTAGTATTTTTATTATTCATTGGGGACCTTTATTTCAGAAATGCCGCTCAATTTAAATCTTGTTTGATTTCTGGGACATTTTATAGTTTGTTTGAAAATTGCAACAGGATTCGGCTTTCTTGCTTCCACGAAATGTCCTTAAGGAATATTAACCGCGGACCACCTCAAAACCCGTATCTCCTGGGCAGAAAGGCCGGTGACCATAGGCATGCATCCTGCTTCACAGTAATCTGGTTGCATAACCAGATTACTGTTATCTGTATCTGTTATCTGTTATCTGATTACTGTTAGATACTGTAATCTGGTTGCATAACCAGATTACTGTTACTGATACTGCGACGACAACGCTATCACAAGGTAGCTAGGGAACCTCGAGGCAGACCCGGAATAAAATGGCTGAAACAAATTCAGGATTTTGCATTGAATCGTCTTGGGATCGACTCTGAACATTATTCTTAAGTGGCGGAGGATCGGCAGGCCTGAGCTACTAACCTGAGAAGTTCGCGACCCCGATAGAGATAAGTTATCATCTCCTTCGTGTAGCAAGATCGTTACTAACCTACACCAGTACATAATGGATCACTTTTCTTCACAAGTTTTCGGGAAAAGAGTGTTCACCATTTGACTCTTCCGTATTCCACATTCGATACGTAATGAAGAGGGCATTCATCCTCGAAACGTTATGGAGATTAATAAAATTGTGAAAAACAAGAGAGTTTCAGTGTTTTCGTCCATCTTCTGTCACACTTCATAGAATTGAAAGACTTCTGAAATGCCTTTCGATACTAATTCATAAAAAATTTTTAACCGTGTCAAGAAAATTTGCATACTTTAGGGGGTTTATCAAAAACGGTTTCAGAAATTGACTCCCAATGGCAATTGTGTTTGCATAACCCGGGACGCCCTGGAAAAAACTATATTGTTTGCGTTTCTGTGAAATGAAATGCCGTCGGTAGGATTAGAAACTGTCCTAACTGCATTTTCGATTTGTCGTTCACAATGAATGCTGACACAGCAAATGCAGTTAAAACAGTTACTGATCAACTGACATTATAATGTACCGCACAGATTTCAAGCCTCATCGGCCTCATGGCAATGCTGCACGATGAAATTACAAATATTTAGTATTGCCTGATGCAAATATTCTAAGGCAGCGCCATCTAACGGTTAGCATTGAAAACTTGTGAATACTCCATAGTTAGTTAAATACGGTTTTGCGAAACTATTATTAGCTTTTCAGCCGCTTCAAACTGAACAGCGCTCACCTCTAGTATTTACTGGCTATATTAGGACAGAGACATGACGAAAGCTCAATAATAGGAAGTGCATGTGGGGTCTCGAGAGCTTTTCGGTGGCGCAAAAGTAAACCCCGAAAATAGTGTTGGCGTGTGAGAAGATGATGAGTTTTACAAAAAGGAGGGAATGTAAATTAGAAAATGCTGATGAACTTTCTGTTAAAATTACACTTACTTCTTCCGCCTCATACGCCTGAGCTTATTTGGAAATTGCAATTGGAATTTGTTCCTTCATTGCTTTAGTTTTTAGTGAAAGATGGGGCTGCGGGGGTATTATAACATAGTGAAATTGCTGGCAACAGAGAAATTCAATAATTAAAACGTTTAATTTATTCGCTGTCGAAAATCGATTTAGTAAATTTGCAAGTTTCCATCCACTTGGTACACTCCTATTTCACATCCTCAGCTCCCTGCAGTCCTACCCCTTGGTCCCCGGGAAACACTTTAAATTCTAACATTACCCAACACCAACGATGAATGTTTGGGAGTTTGCAAAGAAACATTTGCCAAGTTGGCAATTGGCAAAATTAAAGACGTCGCGTGAACAGTAAAGTTAAAGTTCAAACTTTTGCCTCTGTCGCACCACACCTCCATTTTGGCCCAGCGAGAACACTGACAAGTTAGTGAATTTTCCCAAAGAAACGAAAATTCAATTGTGGGTGGGTTCTAGATTTTGCACGTTTCTGCAGTGGATGCACGAAGGACCAAATGAAGACGATGCATAGTTTGAAATGAATTTTTACATTTCAACACAAATAATATGTTACTGTCGAGAATCGTCTTTTATGCTTTTTTTCTTAGCTTTAGAACAATGTTAAACATTCTTCAAGTGTTTCTGGAGAGACAAGCAAAAGAAAAGAAATCGGAAAGTAAAATATGATGGTAAGAGAATAGAATGCGAAAAACTTTTCTGAACTTCCGGGATATAAATTGAAAAATCAGCACACGCCATTCATTGTTTACTGATAGAATTTCTTTCAATTCCTTTTTCCCAATACAATAGAGTACACACAATAATTTTATTTCGTAAATAATGTACTTGACATTTCAGTACGAATCACTTAAATCTAATTTTGGTCCTTGTGTATGAAGTTTTATTTGAAAATTATAAAAAAAATGTTTAAATACTCGTTGAGTATTAGGCCGTCTTAATCGGCCATCGCCGTCTTAGTACTAATTTCAAGCTCCAGATCAAAATAATAAAAAGATCATTCTCAGTAAGTTGAGCATTAAAACCTTATGTTAGATTAAAAAACACCTTCAAATGATTTTTAATATAATTTACTATAAAGCATCCCAAGTAGCAAAAACTAGTCAAATTATTATTCTTATTACAATTAACGTTTCCTAATACTAAAGACTTACATGGATTTAGAAAGTTAAAACAGCAAGAAATGTTCCCAAATACGAAAAGAGATTTATTTTATTCTAGCTTTGAAGTTTTAACAAGGTGAGTACAGCTCGAGAATAAGAAGGAATTTTGAAAAAATCGAATCTTAATTTTTTTTAAAAATTTTACACAAAGGGTGTCGCTAAAAATCTTAAAAACAAAAATCCAGAAAGAGTCAAAGCCTCTAAAAGTTAAAATTCCAAAAGCCAAAATCCTGGAAAGCCAAAATCCCGAATGGATCGGAATCCAGGATGGGTCACAAAACTCAAAGCTCAATTAAAACGTAAAAGTCGAAAACGCCAAAAGCCAAAAAAGCCAAAGGTCGAAAACCGGGATTTTGACTTCACGAAATTTTGGCGTTCGAAATTTTGGCCTATTCAATATTTTGGCTATTCGGGATATTAGTTTTTGGGATGTTGGCTTTCGGGATATTGACCCATTATAAATTTTGGCTCATCCAAATTTTGGCTCTTCGGGAATTTAGCTTACTCGAGATTTTGGTCTATTCAAGATTTTGGATTTTCAGGAATTTGGCTTTTCTGGATTTTAGGTGATTCGCGATTTTGGCTATTCGGAATTCTGGCTTTTAGAGGATTTTATCTCATTTTAGATTTTGATTATTCAGGATTTTGGACTATTCAATATTTTAGCGTTTCGGGATTTTAGTTCATTCGGGATTTTGGTTATTCAGGATTTTAGCCTATGCAGCAATTTGCTTTTCTTTGAGAATTCTTTTAGAACTTTTAGGATTCTGAATTTTCGGAATTTTGACCCACTCGGGATTTTGGATCTTCAAAAATTTGAATTTTCGGGATTTCAGCTCACTCGAGATTTTGGTCTGTTCATGATTTTGGCTTTTCGGGTTTTAAGCCGATTCGTGATTTTGGCTTTTCGGAATTTCGGCTTCTAGGATTTTACCTCATTCGGGATTTTGGACTATTCAAGATTTTTGCATTTCGGGATTTTGGTTTTTCCGGATTTAATCGTATTTGGGATTTTGGTCTATTCAAGATTTTGGCTTTTTGTGATTTTAGTCCATATGGGATTTTGGTCATTCGAGTTCAAGATTTTGAGTATTCAAAATTTTCGCTTAATCAAGGTTTTGGCTTTTTGGTATTTCAAGTTTTAGAATTCCGGATTTTCGAGATATTGACTCAATCGGGATTTTGTCTCTTCGAAATTTTCGCTTTTCGGGATTTGAGTCTATTCAAGATTTCGACTTTTCAGGATTCTGGCTCTTCGGAATTTTGGCTTTTGGGATTTTAGCACACTCTACATTTTGGTCTTATCAAAGATTTTGGCTTTTCGGGATATTAGTCCATTCGGGATTTTGGCTTATTCGAAATTTTGCCCTATTAGTGGTTATGAATTTTCGGAATTTTGAAAGTTATTCTGAACTTCGACCTATGTGAGATTTAAACCTATTCAGGATTTGAGTCTTTGAAATTTTGGTTTTTCGGCACTGAGGTTTTTTGGGATTTCGACCCATTCTGGCACTGTTATACAAAAGTGTCCTTCAAAAATAAATTGACCATTTTTTAAAATTTGACGACCAACTTGGTAAATAGAATTTTCAGAAAATGCTTGTTTCTTTTCATTTAAATCATTTTTATTGCAGGAAATTGTTAAAATTTTAGTCTTTCTGATGACGTAGTATTAAAGGCGGTTAAACGACGTGTTCTCGACCTGTTCGTACCTCCAGTTATGCAATGCTATTTGGGCTATAGCACAGATGAAAATGTTAAAGCTTTAAACTATTTCTGCAATTTCATATAAAATGAAGAACAGTCCTGTAAAATTTTCAATCAAAGTGAAGTATGTGTTGGAAGATGTTGATTCTAAACAATACGGCAAAAGCTCGAATGAAATACCTGCATCCCTGAAATCCTTCTCTTGCATGTTATTTAATTTTACTCACGTCTTTTCTTCCTCCTCATAAGACTCCATACGACAAAATACTGTGAATCTCAATCTCTCGTTCTCTAGCCTCATAATCCACCTAAGATATTCATTCCCTGTGATCCTATTTTCTCAGCAGTTGCCAGGTGAAATCTCTTGTAAATCTCATTGTCTCACTCCAAATGTCTGGAGCTTAAAGCTCTCTAATCCAGGGGGAAGAGGAAGTGAATGTATTTGTGTGAGACTAAGATATATCATTGTCTCATCATTATCATGCACAACTATCGTCACGCCCCACCTGCCCACAAGTCATGAATTATTCGCTTCCTCCTTCAGTTCACTCTCGAGCTTTTCGCGCTCGTGTGAAAGCTCGCTATGTAGCAACGTCTTCCGGCACCAATCGTCGCTTTTGTGCTTCTTACATTCGCATGACCCACAGTAATTTGGTATGTCCGGTGAATTTCTGAGATCTACATACAGACATTTTACCATCGTTTGGGGTGGTAAAAGAAAAACGGGAAGTTGATGTCTTCCAGAATGACCTAAGTGTAAGGAAAGGAGAATAAAAGTGAAAAGCTAGCATTATTCCCTGTAAAATTGCACCTTTCACTTTGATGGGTTTATTTACTCCCCATTCACGAGTGCTAAAAGTTCTCTTAATATTTTTTTCCTTCCTTAATTTCTTAATCAAAACCAAACGAATTAGATTGTGGCTTTATGTGGATTACGATTCTGATGAATATCGCAAGGGAAATTGCTCTAAAAGGGTAGTGCATAGTGTTATGCTATTTCAGTCACGATTGGACATAAAATGACAATAAAAATGTTCCGGTGAAATAAAAGTATAATCGCATAAGTTTTTGAAAAAAGAACTAATATTACCTGCATTTCCGGTCTGGTCCTTTCCTGCCGGTAACTCAACGGATATAAGACAAAAATTTATAGTTCCTGAAAGCTAGAATCATGATATAGTCACTATTTTCTATTAAGACAAAATCTTAGGTATTAATTTTATCAAATAAAATATTTTTATGTAAATACTTAGATTTCCAAATTGTGAATTATTAGTATTGGGAATTTGTATTGATTATACCGCAAGTTTTAAGAATTAGAATAAAGAAATAGTTATTGAGAGAGCTTTGAGTAGGGGACAGTGCGCTACTTTCGGCTGAATCAAGTATCAAAAAACTCATTTTTTAATAGGTTTTTTTTTTCATTGATTTGGTCTATTATAATATTATACTTTAATGGCCAGTCCGATGCTTCAAATGGCCTGAATAAAAACCATGGATTAAATCACTAAAAGACTCAGACAAAGATTTAAGTTGTCCGAAGCTTGATTAATCCGAAGGTAGCGCGCTTTCTCTTAAGTTTCTTTAATGCTTAACACGGTCTTGGTAGGTTTACCAAGACCGGGCAAATTGACCGGTTTGAGAACTTTTTAAGATTAACACAAATTTAAACGGTATAATGTTGCTATCAAACTTTATTATTCTTAGAATATGCATATATTTTTTCAGTGTCTAAATTTTAATTTTTTCCTCCTTTCCAAGAAAGAATTGTTGAGTATCCTGCCTACCGCTGTCTGTTATTTGACTGAGCGATAGCAAAAACGATCGAAAACGGTCGGTAGGTTTAATGTAAAAAAATTTCTTTTTAAAACTTCATTGTATATTTGATTTAAAAGCTTTAAAAACAATTTTTAATTGTATTATTTTCTCTGAAATTGTAACAAAGCTTTTGAAAAGTTTGTTTTTTAATTTTAAAAGTGTATTCTACAAGTTCAGTTCATCCTTAATAATGTTTCTCAAAATTTTGCAAATTATGTATAAGAAATACCAGATTAATTTCAAGATTTTATAAATGTTTAAAATATAAAGATATATTTATTTTCATTATAAGTAACCTAAGTTCAGTTAATTGTAAATTTTCAGTTTGAAAATATTTTAATAAAGTAATTTGATAAATCTATTAGAATACCTACTCTTAAAAAAATTACAAATTATCAAGAATTCTCAAGAAATTCATTTTTTAATTAAGTATAACTTTTTTCGTATCAGCTAATTTTACAGTACTCCAATGATGTAAACACTTTTAGTTCTTATGTTTCTAGAGTTTTCTAATTTATTTTTTGTTGTATTTACTAATTCAGACTTTAACATTTATCTCAAGTTCTTAGTTAACAAAACTAGTTTAAAATTTTGATATAATACTATTTATTTATATAATATTATTTAAGTAAAAATCCTTCAAAAAGCAATTTTTTATAAAAATTATAAAATCACATGAAAAAGACTAATTGTAATATTTTATAATTATTATTAATATTTAAATGTTGAGTCAACATTTACCTTTCAAGCCTAATTCTATAATTTTTTATTTTAAAATTATGGATTTGTTTTAATTTCTTTTATTTTTAAATGAAGTTGTAGATAATTCATAATCTTTTTCAATTGTGTGAATTATTAATTTCTTCTGAATTGAACAAACCTAGATGAAATATTAAAAGTTATCGTAATAATTGTTATGAATTTGGGTAATGAAGCCCCCACTTGTGTAACGAAGGCACCCTGGTGGACCTTACAAACCTCTCCTGGAAAGCTATGAGGAACTAATATACGGGAAGACTATGGAGGATTAGGAGAAACTGAGGCAAAAATTCACAAAATGGATATTTTATTTTTAACAAGCTACCGAACGCCCTAGAAATTTCTAATTAATTAGAGGGAGGTGGGACTCCTTTGAATTTGGGATTTTTCACCTATTTTTAAATAAAATTGAGCCTTATCGTGATATAATTTAGCTTCTCAATCTCTTTGTCCAGCTAAATTATATCACGATAAGGATCAAATTTGTTTAGAAATATGTGAAAATCGCAATTTCAAAAGTGCCCCACTTTGAAAAGTTCCCCACTTTCAAAGGTGCTCCACTTCCCCCTAAAAACATTTATCGATCTACAACTTTGTGAATGGCATTCTCTTCTATTTTGTAAGGAAATATCGAATCGTTTTCTAAGAAGTAATTTTATGATCATTCTCAAAAATTTTGGGGCAAATAGTATCAGGCATGGAGTAAAATTATCACATTTTGATTCGCTTTACTACGAGCTCACGTAAATTTAAAAAATACCTAGATGATTAAAAAAAAATTGAAATTCCTCTACACCTTTGTAGAACAACACTTTCTCTATTAGAACGAGAAAAACGCATTTCAAGTTATTTTCCCAAGGATATTTTTAGAAAGAAAATTCTATTCAACCATTCGGAGAAAGCGAAAATGGCGAATTGGTCGAAATTAATTTGACGAAATCTGCCGAAGAGTTGCCAAGTGGATAAATAATGGAAAGAAAGTAAATATCTTAAATTTAATAAAACTCGAAAGAAATAATATTATTTATCCTCTAATGTGTATACATTGGACTCTGCGTATTATTTATTTTTTCGGATCTTCATCACCATCACTGTCTACAACAACAAGCGGCGACACATGGCAATGACGTTTCTTTTCGCCGTGAGACATCAGAAATTACTTCGGTTTTTGTTACTTTTTGCCCCATACCTTTTATTACGTTTTACCCGAAGTGTTCATTTTTAATAAAAGGATTCCTGGAGAAAAGAATCTTCAGAAAATGCTAAAACGGACAGCGGCTTCGTATTCAAAGAATCCAAGTCATTTAGGAAATAATCATCAGTGCATCAATTTTGGAAAATAAATAAGTAAAAATTGATATCAACTGTTAGGAAAATATTTCAAAAACAGGGCTCAAAATTTCCTTGTGCGAATTCTAAGAAACTTATGACATTGAAGAAGGTAAAATAAAGATATGTTTTTTCTCGGGAGGCATAGAATATTTAAATTTTTGACTTGTGACTTTTTGCCCCAGTCTCCCCTATGCAGTAATATTTTAGCACATAACCTCCACTTTCATGATATATTAAAATAATTAAAAAAAAAAACATATAAAATTAAACAATTTTTATGCTTTAAGAAAGAAATATATATCAAATACTTGAAAAAGTGGTTTAAAATTTGAGTAAACTTTTCAGCGATTTAAAAAACAAAAAAAGACAGGATCTCTTTCAAAGTTGTATAACTTTTTTAAAGGGGAAGTTTTCTAATGTTATTTGCTAAAAACTTTATTATAAAATATTCCTATCAATTTGTATTTTTTCATATTTTATTGTGACAATATTTTAGCTATTTTGATATATTTTTATGCGAAGAAAATCATATAGGGTAAAGTGGTACAAGTTGGACAGGGCTTTTTTCCTTGATAAATTTAGTACTCCATTTTTATTTGTATATTTTTAGTGCTTTAGTTTTATGAATTGGTTCCTTCCCAAGAAGCAAAATAGCTGCCTTATAGAACCAAGTATTAGACAAGTTTTTTAGTGCACTTTTAAAAGACTTAAAGTGAAAATTTTCTGTTGAAATTCCCATAGCAGCTCTTAAGATCCTTAAGAGTGCGCCACTTTACTCATAGTAATCTCAGTAATGGAACCAAGAGCGTTATAAGTAAATAAATAGATTTTTGGTTCTATAGTGCCTTTCTTAGGGAATTCTACAAGACTATTTAAAGAAAAAATTGCTGCTTGGGTAGTGCTTAAAAACAAGTTTTGTACTGTATTTATCACGAAAAAAGCCATGTCCAACTTGTACCGGCGAATTGTCCAACTTGTAACACTATGCCCAACTTGTATCACTTTACCCTAACCCAATATAATGAAATATAACTTTTTTATAAAAACATCATTGAGAGGATTGTAGTAAGATTTCACAAAATGTACAATTTGTAGGTAAAATGTACAGGTAAGGAGCTTTTCTTTGATATAGTGAGAACCTTTAACAAGAACCAGTTGAACCCAATTCCCAGTTCACACTAAAACTGACACAGAATCATTTTCTTTGAAAGAGCTCAAAATACAGTTGAAACTGTAGATCTTTAATAAATGGACACCAGTGGGGCAATGGCAATATGGGGTGCCTTGACTCAACAATTTGTAAGAGAATTCTTCATTTGGACACATGGCATTAAGATGCTATCATGTGTCCTAATCAATTTCTCTTCTTCTCTTTAATTGCTTCCAGGAAAACCATGGGAGAGTATCCCTGGAAGTCGTAGATTGCCAAAAGAGACTTTTATCAATGTGTCACTACCTTCTTCGTCAGTTCAGTCACACATTCAGGGCTGTCTGAGGAAAATAATCAAAGGGACTTGGAAGTTGATGATGGTGCCAGAATGAGGCTGACTGTGAATCCTAGCCCGCGGGAAAATCTAAGCAGAAGATGGAGTGGTATGAAGACAAGGTGATGGAAACTTGTTACTTCCTTTCAACTACACGAAAACACAATAAAGTCTCGCTGAGGGACGTTCTTCCGTCATCTTGGGCCATTTCTCAAGTTCCTTGTTCTGTGGGAGACTCCTCGGTAAATTGGGGGATATTTTCAGTCCCGTGGAAATTCTCCAGCACGCACATTTATTTTGTGTCGAAAAAATTTGCCACCCTCTAATGACAGTAATTTGTATCCCGTGTGCGACTTCCTTGTTGAGCCATGGATATAAATCTCATGCGTGGATGTTGATGTGATGAGAGAAATTGCGAAGAAAGGTGCGTAGTTTTTCCACGAAGTGGAGAAAATTCTGAGAAAATTGAGAGAAAGCGGCACCAAGGGACGAAATATTGATTAAAATTGAAAAACTTTTCTACAGTTGCTGTCGGTTATTTTTCAAAAAGATTCAAATTTCTGTCAATTTGACAGCCACAAATACCTGCGTTTCTTGTGAGATTTTTCTACCTCCAGCACAATCCCTCTCCTTCATTAATCGATTCACTTTCTTCCATTTCACTTTCATTGTTCCCAGTGGAAATGACATAATGGAACTTTATAGCGATGAGGGGACATTTTATTGCGTATGAATTTTCCGAAGAGCTCTCTCTCCAGACAGAGTCACTTGGGAAGCATTATACTGTTCTTTGGCTGTATAAGGTTTATGTTCTCAAGAACAATTTTCTCCTATTGTCATATTTCACATATTTATTGAAATTGTCATTTGTGCATTGTGAAATTGCTTTAAATTTAAATAAGTGGATGAAATTGTCATCGAGATATGGAGTAAGATTTCTCAAAGCAAGATAGCTTTTCAAAACTAGTTTTCAATAGTAGAAAACTGATCGTGAGAAAATCTGCGACAGACAAATATATAAAAAAATGTTGAATTTTTATTTAATAAATCACGAAAGCAGTTCATGGAATACAAGAAGTTATAGACAAATTGGAGTCTGTTTAACAATTTTAAGGACTATTTATAGGGAATTCAAAACAACAACACTCGAAAACTCATGTCGATGTCAATTGATGAACAGAATAATTCCCTTTATAAGGGGCCAATAAATGGTCCTCAGAGTGAACCGTGAGCGGCGACTGGCAAAGTAGTACCGATCTGGAGCTAAATATCGACAGATCGGCACTATTTTGCTAAGAGGTCGACAGACCATCATAAATTTGACAAATATCGACACAATTTCGCCTTAGATCGGCAGACAATCGGCATGAGCTTAGTAGATTGACACGAGATCGGTAGATCGGCACCATTTTTGGAAGAAATCGACAGATCTCGAGTGAACCGTTTAATTTGTTCCTTCTTATTGCGTACGCGGTAAAAAAATTTCGGCACGTATTTGTTCCAAAAATTAGCTCGTCCACGGACACTATAATTTTTTGCAGTTTTAATTTGTTTTAATTTAGAATTTGTTCCAAAACGTAGCTCGTCCTCGGACACTGAAAATTTTTTGAACAAATTTGTACCTTCTAGGAGAAACAAAAAGATTCCCCATATGAGTAACAATGTCGTTCCAAAAATTACCTCGTCCACAGACAACGAAAATTTCTGGAACAAATATGTTACAGATGTAGGAATAATATTGTTATAAAAAAAATGTACCAATTTGTTCCTGACAGAGGGAACAAAACAGCCGAGTACAACAAATTCTATTCCAACTTTCAGAAACAAATTTGTATAAAACGAAATCAACTCAAATTTGTAGACATTCCACCGTATCGAAGCGGTTCCAAAATTTCGTAACAAAACTGTAAAGAAAATTTTTTGAAACAAATAAATATCTTCTCTAGGTACAAATTGATTCAAAAAAAATTCTTCCAAGGAAAACTTGTTCCATTTTGTTAGGTGTTCAAAAGTTTTTACCATGTAGAGGAATGTAGGCATGGTTCGCACAGAGTGAACCTTCAAACGATGTGAATTTTCTCTTTGTTTACAAAGAGCTGACTTAGCATTTGTCATCTCGTCTCATGAGCTTAATTTATCTATTTTATGCCTAAGAAATGACGAACTACCTCTTTACAAACAACAAGAAAATTTGTTTTGTTTGAAGGTTCACTCTGTGCGAACCATGCCAACATTCTCCTGCTCATGAAAATCTTAAATTTAATAAAAATTTCAACACACTTCCCCTCGCCGCTTCACGCAAAGTTACAGAATAACTTTTCTAGCAGTCGCGAAGGGAAGCTCGAGAACTTTTCACTGGGGAATCGTTCACGAATGAACCGTTCACAGAGTTAGAAAATTCCTACCCTGGTGTACATTGTTGGGATGTCTCTTGACCTGTTTATCAAGAATTCTCCAAGAAATTCTCACATGGCAACCTACATTGCAAATTCTGGCTGAGTGTAACCACAGAGCGACCAAGCACGCCTCCGTTTTTGAATATCGGTCTTAAATTAGTTTCTCAATCAGTTTTTACGTAATCAGTTTTTCTTGGGTAACGTTTCGATCCTTGATTGGGACCTTTTTCAGGACTTAAATTCTTTATTTTAACTGTTTTCATAAAATATTTTCATACATTTTTTATTGTATGTACATCCTGTGGAAGGTCCCAAATCAAGGAGCGAAATTCCAAACTTGAAACAAATTTATAATCTCTAATTCTGCAGGGCGTGCCCTAAATTTTATTTCAAACAGGGCTTATGAAGTAGTTTCAAAAGCAGATATTTTTCCTGGATGTTATGTACAGAGTGTACAGACAATGAAGTTTTACTATTTGTATCATAAAATCAAAATACTTAAGTAGAACAAAGTGCAAGGGTTTACTTGATAAATTGCCATATATTCAATTTTAATCCTAATTTGATACCAGACATGATTCGGAATACACAGAATTTTCTGATAAACATTCTAAAATACCAAATGGTTTTATCTTCAAAAATTGCTTCTAGTTTGATTTATTTTTTCAATTAAAAACTCATAATGAAATAATTTTAGGACCGATTTCGAAATATCGATGGATTTTGGAAGTTCAGAAGATTCTCTGAAAAACATTAATTTAAAAAAAAATTATTTTTGATAAAATTGCCCAAAAGACTCTGGAATTTTATTCTTGAATCTTATTATTAAATTTAAGAGTTTCCAAAACAAGGTTTAATTTAAATATTCATAATAAATCAATTGTTGAACCGATTTTAATGACCTAGAGTGACGGAAATAACCAAATAAGAAAGCTCAAAAGATTCCCTAAAAGTATTCTGAAACAGTGAGGAGACTTCTCTTGGAAAAAATTGCTTAAAAGGAAGCTAGAAAATTTCTCTTTTATTCCTTAAATAAGATATTCTCCAAGGTTTATAATAAAAATCCATAATAAATATATTTTAAATTCAGTTTTGATGACCTCGGTGATGAATTTAAAACGCTAGGAGATTCTATTAAAATATTTAAGGGAAAATTCAAGTGCTTAAGGAAATTTCTCCTAGACTATCTGTTTATATTGAGGTCTTCTAGGGCAAGATGGGGTAATTTGGAGTCATGTCTAATTCGGAACTTTGGATTTTCCTAACAGTCTTAGGTGGCAAAGGAAAAAAAAACAATGAAGAAGTACTCTTGAATGTGGAGTCTTGTACATTTTCGTGTTTTTCCTTTCCTCTTTGACCATTTGAAACAGTGAGAAAATCTAAAAATTCCAAAATAGACATGATTCCGAATTACCCCATCTTACCCTAGGGCTTGAAAATTTTCTCTTAAACATGTTTACGTGGTGATTTAATTTTTTAACAATTTCCTTAAATTAGAGTGGTCTGTATGCTTTAATTTTATTTCTATTTTAAATTCTCTCCTAAAAATAAAAATTTCCTGAGATTTATTATCACAATCAATAATACGATGGGACAGTTATAGTTACTTGTTTTCCACATAAATTTAATTAACCACGATAAATTTCCATTAATTAATATTAATTTTTTGTTCGTGTCACTTTTAGTGAAAAATAGTAATTGCACCGCAATAGCAATTTTAATAAATTTATTTGAATATTTCTCGAATGGCAATACAGTCAGAGTGAAGTGGTGTTATTTCAGTAAAAGAGTTCCCATATTGTGGTTAATCAGTTAAATGAACTATGAGGGAAAAGTCTTCCGGTGAATTGACTGAGCTTTTGTACTTCATGTGGAGGTGGTTTGGAAAGTTTCTGGTGCACAAGCGTATGTTCGTCATAGGATGTATCGCCAATACAGAGTATCAATTTACATAATTAAATCGCGGAAACATGGAAAGTACATTAAAACGATGTGCAATAAGCAAAGCAATTCACTCACCTAAAACCGCCACACCCTTTGAACTACGGCTCTTCACCGGGAAAATGGTGAGCCTCGAAACAACCTGGCAGTATTACCTACTCCAATTCTCTCATTCAGTTCATATGGAAATCATGGATACACCATCCAAAGCCTTCATTTTCCTCATCCACAGCATTATTTTTTCCCATTCAATCTCTCCCTCCGTCGCGATGAATTTGCTCCACTATCCCCGTTTTTTTTTTACTCATTCAAACCAATCCCAGTCCTATAGGTAATAATTTATGGAGTATCCACCAATTCCTCCCCCAGGACAGATGCTCACCCAGGGAATAACGTGTGAGATATATGAAGTGTATTTGAATTGAAAACGTGGTACATTTCGCACGACAATGTCATAATTGGAGGGTGGCTGACAATGTTATAAACACGAAACACCTCAAATTGATCAATTAGATGGAATTTAATATGTCATGGAATAGTAACATAGCCCAAGCGGAATCATGGGAATTTTGAGAGGATAATCATATAGGATATTGGAATTAATTTGGGACAACATTTAGGGCGAATATCGTGATCATTTTGCATTTTTCAAATAACATCATTTTGCATTATGCAATAACTAAATTCGATGTTTTATGTTCACACAAGAGTTGATGATTACCAAAATTTAAGATAAGGATGAACAAGATGATAGAAACATTTGTATCATTTTAATTAAAATTGATACAACTTGAAAAAAAAGCTTTATAAAGTCATATTTTGTTAACCATGTAACAAAAAGTCCTTATTCAGGGAGTTCTTCTTCCAAGAGCTAACATTCTTAGCAAAGACATTACGAGATCTTAGTGGTGATTATAAGAGGTTATAAAATTATCGTAAAATAAAATTGCTATACAGCCGATTAAATTAGCTTCACTAAGAAAAAATCTAAAAAGTTAAAACAACTCAATTGCAGAGTTGAATTAACTCTACGAATATTCGATGTAATTGTTACTCTTTTTCGTTGTAAATTTTAGAAAAAAGAGTTGAAACAACTCTTCGTGCGAGTAGAATTAATTCATCGGATATCGCTGTAATTATTACTCTTTTTTGATGTAAAATTTCATCTCGACTGAAGTATATGCTTAAGTGTTTTTGTTTTAAGAATATACTTTAGTCAAGAAGACTTTCGTGCGACACAGATCATATGGAACATCAACTAGAAATATGGTTAACAGTGTTTCATGAAGACATGTGCGTGCATTATAAAATGATATTTCACTCGGAACATAGGGAACTTGAGGACAAGAAAATACTAATAAAGAAAATGATAAAATAAAAAAAACATAAAATTGCAAAACATATTCATTATGGGATATGAAAGACTTATTTCAACTCTTAAATTTTTTTTTAAACTCTTAAAACGAGTTATTTTCAGCTTAAAAAAGAGTTATTTAGGGGAGACCGGGGAGGTTTGGGACAGGGGTAGTGTGGGACAAGGCGATTTTTTCATTAATTTTTGAAATAAATAGGATTTAACCATTACTGTATCGTAGGCAATATTAAGATGTATCTCGACTAAAAGAATGGATATCCTCAGTTTTATTGTTTTAATTCTATGAACATTTTTTTAAAAATTGATAAAAATCGTATATTTTGACGTCTCAGTTTCCTCTTTGTATTTTATATCAGCGATATATAATAATCAAAACTTTTTTATCTCATTAGATAGCAGTATAATCTGGGAACATATTTTTATAAAAGTTTCAGAGATTATACGCTCTTGTTTTTTACATAAAGGTTTTAAATACCAAAACTACACGTGGGGATGTTTGGGACACCTGAAAGGGGATGAATGGGACGTTGATTTTTGACAAGATTGTAGGCGGTATGCAATTGTTTATTGTCAAAATGAAGAATAATGCCCAGTTTCTACTGGAAATCTCCCTCTTGTGCAAAGTTTAACAGTGCAGCAGATTTCTCTAACTACAGGGACAATTAAACCATCATTGTCTTGGGAATCAATAATTCCTTCTCAGAGGATATTAGATCTTTGCCCAATCTAGTTAAAACTATTTTTTTCGAAAATTTCTCGAACAAGTTCTCCAGAAAAGGCAAGGCGAGAGCTAATTCAGAGAAATAATGATAAAACAGGTACAATGCAGTTGTCGTAAAATCAAACAGGAATCCATCAATGAGTTTAAAACTAAGAGCTGCAAGAAAATCTACTCGCCTGAGGAATTTGATAATCATGATTACAATATTTAGAATAAAAAAAAGAAAAGAAAGGTAGATGGAAAATAAGAGGAAAATACTTTAAATAATTGATTGACAATAAATGACTCTACTGTACAAATAAAATTGATATTAATTTCTAAGTGTAAATAAAAGATGAAACATTTTTATTTCTATCAGAAATATTTTTAATCTGTGATGCAATTCTGACGCCGTCACACTGCTATCCCGCCAAAATTTTCCCGATTTTGCGAAATAGAAATATACATCATACACAGAGTCTTCACTCTGTATGAGTGGGCACGGATAAAGAGTGTGGCGCTTTCAGAGGGATGGCATGTGTAGTAGTGCTCAAAAAGCGGAATAATGGCTGTTATTTTGAATATCCCGCGAATTTTATCTCGCGAGCTCCTGGAGGTCGTGAGATGGCAAAATAGATGCATTTTAAGTGAAAATTTCACGATTTAGTCCTCAAAATTTTTTTGTTAAAATTGGTTCTATTAATTTTATGTGATATATAATTACATAAATTTAATGTCCACGAGGAAAAATTGAAATAATTATCGATGAATACTTTGGGGTTTCTTGGTGTCTCCAGAACCCACAAAGAAACTTATGGTCCATCACTTCAACATTCTAAAATATCTTAATGTGAAAATTCTCAAGAAATGGGTAAAAGTATTTGATTAAATGCATGTTATTTCAATAACGAGTAGGATGGTGTTGTCCAGAAACGATTTGTGAAAAAAAATTCAAAGAAGATTTTCCTAGAACTACATTTTTAAACTAATTAATTTTTAATTTTAATTTTTTCTATAATTTTCTTCATTTTCTTCATAAATCCCTGAATATCCTTCGAATCCCCGAAAAGGATTGCGCAAGACTACTTGTCTTTTTCACGAAAATATTCTCGAGAAAAGAGCTAAGTTCCCTAAAGATCATAAACACGAAGAACTTAAGGGTAAGGGACAGGTGTAACAATTTATTAACAACAATAATCTGATGGTCGTTGAATGGAACATTTCAGCCAGAATAAAAAAAAAACATTTCTTCTCAGAGCTTTTTCGGTTCCCTGCGGACCTTCTTCACGGGTCGAAAATGTCAGGCTTCTGGGGATTTGTCTTTCTTGGGGCCAAAGGGATGTCTTCATTGGGTACATGGGTTCTGAGTCACACACTTCACGAACAATTTTACAGCGATATTTTACATTTTACAAATAAGATTACTAGTTACTACACAAGTTAAACAAAATGAAATAAAAATCTTTCTTGGCTACTAAGTTTTGCTTAACTCATTTAGTAACTCATTTGTAAAAAGTAAAATATCGCCGTAAAATTGTTCGTGGAGTGTGTGATTCAGGACCCATGTACCGCATGTACCCAATGAAGACATCCCTTTGGCCCCAAGAAAGACAAATCCCCAGAGACCTGACATTTTCGACCAATGAAGAAGGTGCGCTGCGCAGGGCACCGAAATCTCTAGGAAGAAAAGATTTATAATCCAAAGACAAAATATTCATATTTTAATAGATTATTTTGTTCATGTTTTACGATGATGTTAACATTACGCCTTCCTTCCCATCCTATGATATTCAGTGGCCCCAGCTCTTTCTTCAAGGAAATATTTTCGCGAAGGACACAAGTTGTCCTATACAGCCTTATTTATAAGTTTGAAGAATATTCAATGATTTATGAGAAAAATCGAGAAAATTACAGGAAAAATTAAATGATAGGAAATTAGTTTGTTCTAGGGAATTTTTCCTTAAATTCTCCTGCAAAAATCATTTCTGGATTCTGGACACCAACGTTCTGTAATGTACAATTATTGAGATAAATACGAGTTTAAACAAGCAAGTTTATTAATTTCTTGAGAATTTTTACCTAAAGATATCTCAGAAATTTGACGTGATATTCCTCCATAAATGTCTTGGGAGAACATGTTCATGAAACACCAAAAGAAAAACAAAAGTACTCATCCACTTGCATCCCCCACAAAAAAGGATTTCATTTTATTGCACTGTGTTTTAGAAAAAAAAAACTTTAGGTATTATAGTTCATAACGAAGTTGTTTATTAAATGCCCAAAGCATTAATAAATTCATATGGAAAAATCATTTAAAAAAATTATTTTGTTGCCTTGGACCACACTTCTAACAAAGAAATTAAAATTTGAGTGATTTGATGAAGCCGGCTATGTAACGGAAATGATTTTGAAAATATCCCGCAATTAAAGAGTGAACGAGAGAGTGCGAGCGAGAGCAATGGCATGATTGAGAAATGACAGTCTCATTGAACAAGCGTTGAATTTCACGGATTTTTCTCTAGTTTTTCGCGAATTTAATGTTTTAGTAAATCAAATTACAATAATTTTCATCTCATAAAGGGTGTTTCTGTGTTTAAATGTGAATAATTTGCTCAAAAGTGCACAAAATATGAGCTGAAGCGGCTTCACACACACAACTACCATTCCGAAAAATCTGGATAAATTTCGTGACGGACGTCGGAATTGGGGGGCTGGTATTTAAAATTAATTAACGTGTTCCAGTAATACAAATTATGCGAGAAAAAACGCGTCCCAAACATCACCTTTTGCGTCCCATACTGCCCCACATCGGGGAGATTTGGGACAAAGCGTCAAGTAAAATGTTTTATCTTCTCCAAGAAAACTCAGTTGTTTTCCAAGTTTTATCGAGTACTTTTTATAAAGTCAATACCCATAAGTATCCTATAGACCGCATAAAATTGTAATACACTATCGTGGTTTTTTGGAATACTGTCTCAAAGTCAAAACATGAAAAAGTGTCCCAAACCTCCCCGGTCTCCCCTACACTCTTTTAACATGTGAATTTTCTGGAAAAAAAAGTTAAAACAATTCTTCCGAATATTACTCCTAAACAGAAGTAAAATCAACTCTAAAATATAGTTAATCGAAAATCACAACGAAAAAGAGTTAATTAAATAGCGATTCGAATAAGTTTTACTCGATTATTTTCCTGAGTATTGGCAATCTTGCTTTCTCTTTTTGACTGGTCTAGCCCCAATGAAATGTAAAATATATTGTAAAACCGATACATACAACAAGGGAAAGAACATTTCCTCCATTTAGTCCTTGGAAAAGGTCAAGAATGAGATGAAATAAATTCAAATTCAAAATCTTTTCGTCCCGTACCCCATGGGATGGTATTTCGGCCAGTGAAAACGAACTGGATACAGTTTTCTAACTTAGAATACTTTTAATGTTAGAAAAAATTTTTAGTCATACCTAAGGGATTCCATTGGATCAGTTGGGTCACATTTAAAAGCGAACGCTTTCTCCAAAGACAGTAAAAATAAACCTTGATATTATATCTTTAAATCCATCGAGATCATCAAAATCGGTCCAGAACTTGATTTATGAATTTTTAGTAGAAACTCAAAAAGAAATTTTCAAGATGCTTTGAAAAATTCTCTCCACGAAAAACCCCATTCAGTCTATTAGAATGTTTTTCAAGGACTTTCTAGTGATGTTATTCTCCCGTGATCTACTGATTGTGTCTACCCAGCTATTTAAAGACGATTAACGATTAAGGTGATTGAAGTGATTTTTTTAAGAACTGAGATTATGTTAAAATAAAATTAATATGTTTTATCATTAATTTTAATGGAACCTATCATCATCTTCATCATCATTTTCAACCGCTTAGCCCTATTGGGGTTGCGGGCTCATAACACTCAATTTAGCTGCCCACGCTTGTCGATCCTCCGCCACTTCAGGAAGATGTTCAGGTTCGATCCCAAGGCACTCCAAGGCAAGATTCTGAATTTGATTCAGCCACCTTGTCCTAGGGGAATTTTATCTGAGATTCTTTACAATCTCTGCTTTTGTAGTCACAGGTGAAATGCGACCTCGTCAGATCGGGCCCAAAATTTTGGGTTTACACGTTTTGACACGCATAGATCACGAATATCATGTGTGCTAAAAATCGATTTTTATGGACGTCCTGTCCCGTCCCGTCCGT
The DNA here is from genome assembly GCF_024763615.1 of Phlebotomus papatasi. Lineage (NCBI taxonomy): Eukaryota > Metazoa > Arthropoda > Insecta > Diptera > Psychodidae > Phlebotomus > Phlebotomus papatasi. Next base: position 105,812,759 of record NC_077222.1, on the reverse strand, counting down.
CATATAACCATTTCTGTAGAGAGAACGGAGAGAGATATCGACAAGCGATTTTCGGTAAAGGTTAAATATCGATGGGCCGCTAGAAGTACGCTAGAATTTTGGAACACTCCCAAAATTTGTTTTCTCAATAACTCAGTCTCTGTGGCATGGATCGATCTCAAATTTTAGTATGTTATAGCTGGGCCTGAGAGCTTTCGATCAGTATCAAAATTAAGCACCCCGTCGACCCCCCCCCCCCTGACTCGAGCTAGAAGGGGTTAAAAATTCAATTTTCGAATGGCTATATCTCCGGTTTTAATAATCGTAATTCGAAAAATTTTGGTGTTTTGAAAAGCTCTCGCAGAGTACTACAACCCTCAGGGGGGGTGACATTAGCTCTGAAAAATGCGACCAATTTTAGTGTAAAGTTTTTCCTGGTTTCGTACACATTTCACGAGATATCTCCAAAACTACGTAGTTTGCCAATTTGGGGTTTTCGGTTGCCTTTTCGTTATTAAATTATCTTTTATTTTGTATTTGTATTATTTACTAATTCATTCTACAATGACAGAAAACAGCTAATAAACTCAAAAGTTTTTTCGGCTCGCTATAAACATATGGGAAACATAGGAAATGTCATGCCCCTGACAACCCTTATGGTACCCCAATTTCATCCGATTTAATCGAAGGTCCGATTAATCGAAAAATCGATTTTGGATTAATCCATTTGAATATATCGAAAACTAGACCATGCTTTTTCTTTAAATTTTAGCATGTTATAGCTGAGGTCGAGACCTTTCCAACGATGGGTCGCACTCTTCCCTCGATGTTCTCTTATCCGAGCTATAATCAAAAATGTCATGACCGGACTGCATTTTTGGTGTTTCTGTAGCGATTTTGACAAAATTTTAGTATATTATATCTGAGATCAAGATCCGTCCCTACTCAAACCCACTGTACCTCGACCCTTACTATATCCATATGGACCGGACTCTATCTCTTATGTTTATTAACCGATTTAAATGAACTTTTCTTTCTTTTATTGGCTTTCCCCACTCAAACTATTTAAAATTTTGTCCTAGTGGCCCATAACTTCTTAACCCTTTTAATAACTGATTTACTGCACCATCCTCGGAATTTTCTCTTATTTCTATTTTTATTTAATTTTCTTTTATTTATCTTATTTTTATTTATCTAAAAATTAAGAAAATAAGAAAATCTTAATAATTTAATTATTTCAAGAATAGGGGGGAGGGGTAGGTTTTTTATTTTTTTTTCACAGATATTTTAATCTGTGGAGATATATTGATGTATGATTTTTTTCGCATATTTCTGAAGGAATCTTTACATTACAATTATTTTATTTAGATCCACTATAGTTTTGGGTATCTAAATTCCATTACGTTAAAGCCCAGTTTCTTTTATATGCAAAAAAGAATCCCATAGCTCAAAGTAGCCCCACCTCCCCCTACTAATTTATTTTTTTAGTCTTATTTAATCCAAATGTCATAGGAATAATTGAATGTCATTATTTAGTTTTTTTTTAATTTAAATTAATCAAATTTACCAAGATGTAAACCCAGTTAGGACGTCAGACAATTTTTTTTAAATAAAACTACTGAATAGTAAAATAAAAATATTATAATCAATTTTCTTTCATTGAATATTTAAACCATTCTGCTGATCTTAAGCTTTCATTATCAACTCTAGATATTTAATAATAATAGTAATACCAATACTAGTGTGAAGGGAAAAAGACTTTCCAATGCCGAATGTGAATTTCGTGTGAACCAGAAAAAAAAGATATACTAATCTGATGTGATTTAAAATTGGGCTACAGTCCTATCGCACCGTAAAGTGGTTATGTTGGTTGCCCATATTTTCAATTTTTAATTGATCAATCAATTTAATTCAATTTAATTACAAAACCAAATTGCAAATTTCGACATGGAGACAAACTCTCACAAACACGAATACACTTTGCCCACCCTCAATTCAACCTTTTCACCCCTGGCCCTGTCTCCTGTGTACCCCTTTGGACCATCGACGCTATCACCCCATAAAATATACGGGTGGGATAATTGGCAGTTTAATTAATTACAAATTTATATTGCAACCCAGTGTCATTTGTCCTATTTCGTTCATCTCATATCGGGGTTTCTCTTTTTTTTTTTTTGTCGGATACCGAAGCTGGGTAACGTAATTTGTGAATGGGAATAATGCTGGTGATGTGGTTTGGCATTAGTTTTTTTTTTGGGAAGAGGTGGGGTAGGTTGTTTCCGGTGGGACTAGGGAATTTTAGTATGTGGTTGGGAAATATGTAAATGTGCGGGACAGAAATTGGTAAGAATGCAAAAAGAGCAGATAAAATGAGGAAAGCTTCAAATATTCTGTTAGAGGCAGCTGCATAGGAGAGTTTGTGTGCATAAAGCTTTTACACCGTTTAATTTAGCTGATGACTAAGCATACATTCCCATTTGCCATCTCTCGTCGATATTGCTTGCGTTTTACTATGCACCCAACCTGCACCCCATACCCCTCACCTCCCCAAAATGGAATCTCATTATGCTACACACCCACCCGGCGCCTCCATCGCCCCATCAATCAAATAGATTGCATTCAAATGTGTAGCACATTTTACTCCCCAGAAACTCTGCGGTTGGGAAACGTGCAAATCTCAATCCACCATGTACTTGTGGCATTTCCCACTCATCTTTCATCCCTCTCCCAAAAACATCCTGGAACTCCCCCAAGGCCTCCTTCCCGCACCAAGTGCTATGTGGATCCTTCAGATGTCGAGGGCTTTTTTTTCTCGCTCTCCACTTCAACCCTGTGGAGCTTTTCGCAAACCTCGGCGCACAGCTTTTTCCTCCTTGCCCCCCCTGCACTGAAAAGCATCATCCGATCGTCTTGTTTTATCTGCTCATTTTGTATTAAATTTGATTTATTCCGACATGGATAGATGCAAAACATTTTCACGATATCTCAAGAGATTGTGAGTGAAGGATGTTAGATTTTGCCATTGCTCTCCGACCAAAAGAGAGCATCTGAGAGGGTGGATTGGGTCAAATTGAAAGATCCCTTTTAAAAATCAATAATTTAGCACTTCACCCATCATCCCCAATTTACCCCAAGCATATCTCAAAAGCACACACACTTAGGCACATATTTAGGGGATAGATAGAGAAAACGATAAAGTAAGATTACTACTATTGATTGATGATGTCCACAGAGTTGAAAGTCATTTGGGATTTTTTTACCCCTTCCTCCAATCCCTCCAAAAAGGTCTCTTTTCACTCTGTGAGCTTAAAATAATATGCGATTTGTTTGCTTTTTCACAAGCACATCAAATTGGATTAGATGTAATTTAACAATTCACCTAGATATACCATTATAGCTCCGGGTACCTCACACGTTATTTTATGCAAATTTATCTCACAAATGTTATTTTCATGTAATTTATGTTGCCATAGCATTTTATCATTCAGTTCATATGCAAATGCATTTGCTTATAATGACAAATGCGATTTCAAATTATATTATTTTGAGAAAGTATTCTCAATAAATTTAGTGCACTGACTTTCAGTGTATTCCAAATAAATAAATAATACAACTTTAAATGACTCTTTCGTTTTTGGAAGGACGGAAATAAAATCCGTGTTTCCGACATTCTCGAACTAGCGACTTAGATTATTCATATTAGATACAAATCACGATGAAACATAGGGGAAAGTACTCTCCCTTCGAACGTTCATGCCTTCGAATAATGGGAATTTCTTTCACTTTTCTAAGAGATTTCCACATTATTGTCACATAATTATCAATAATCGATAATAATAAGCCAACTAGGGTAGAATGAGGTAATTTGGAACCATTTCAGATGAACAAAAAGAAAACCAAGACCGCGAAATAGAAGAAAAAGACGATTAAGAAGAACAGAAACAGCTTTTCTTACTTTTGAATCCCTAAAACGGTGAGAAAATCTCAAATGTCAAAATTGTAAATGGTTCCAAATTACCGCACTTTACCCTAATCTTCAATAGAAATGTTTAAGTCTCTCAGCAAAAAATAAAAAAGAGGTGGCAAAGCGTCCCAGGCTTTTCGGAATGCTCGAACTCGTGACTTAGATACTATACCGCTAAAGTACTTTCGCATTATTTACCGTTTTCCAGTTTCCTACCGATTTGCTCTCGAAAGATCCCCCAAAATAGTTTTAAAAGTAATAGAATTGATTTCCAGATAAAAATTAGTTATCTATTTTTAATTGGTTCATTACCGGTTCAAAACCGACTGGAACCGATTCAGTTTTGTCGGAAATTCCAACGAGCCCAAACGTGACCCCATTCGCTTGATAAATGCGCTCTGATGAAGATATCGACTTGGAATGTTCTGAGTATCCCCCCATAAGTTGATCCAAGGAATCCAAATGTCACTTCAATTTCATCCCCTCGTCTATCCTTCCCCTCCAGAAACCACTCTTTTAGGAATATCTCAAGAACTAGACCATCGATGCATTTCTTTTTTGGATATGTTTTAGAGAGTGTCCTAGCAGACATTTCATCCATACATCTCAAAGACGCCCGACCCCGTCTTCTTGCACGTGCTAACAATTTAGTCAGAAGAGCAGAATTTCTTTTAATCAATTTTCTGACCAAAGAGACAAAGTTAGCGACTTTGATTATTCTGAGTACCCCCCCCCCAAAAAAAGTCAATCTAAGGAATCGAAATAACGCATGCATTTTCCTATCATCCCACTCCTTCTCCTCCAGAAACCATTCTTTTGGGAATATCTCAAGAAGTAAACCATCGATCTTTTTCATTTTTGTATATATTTTAGACTTGACCAAGGCGAACATTTTGTCCTCAGACACCAATATCATCCAGAAATTTCTTTTTTGGGAAAAGCCAAAATCCTTCTTTTTTCCAGAAATCTCTTTTTTCCCAGAAAGCCAAAATCCAAAAAAGTCAAAATCTCTAACAGCCAAAAATCCATTATGAACCAAATTTCAATTTGAGCCAAGATACCTGAAAGTCAAGATCCCGAATGGACCAAGATCTGGAAAACTTAAAATCCAGTATGAACCAAAATCCAGTATGAGCCAAGATACTGAAAATCCAGAATCCTAAATGGACCAAAATCCCGAATGAGCCAAAATCTCGAAAAGCCAAAATCCAGAAGGATCTAAAATCCAGTATGGGCAAAGATATCGAAGAGCCTAGATCCTGAATAGATTAAAATCCCGAATGGGCCATATGGGGCGAAAAACCCCAAAAACCCAAAAAACCGAGAAACAAATAGATAAAAATCCCGAATCGTTTAAATCCCGAATAGATCGAAGTCCGCAAAGCCGAAATTTGGGAATTATTAGTCTCCCTTGCTGGAACAGTTACATTTTTTAAATTTTCTCTGCTTTTTGGGAAATTATAATTCCAAATTGAAAAATTTGTAAATATGCGAACATTGAAATATATTTATTCTATTATTTTTATTCTTTTATAGTTAAACTATTGAATGTTCAGTTTCAGACATATTACTTTACTCAGCTGTTTTTCATTGAAGTAAATTAACTAAATGAAAGATTATTGAAAATAAAATAGTAAAAGTTGTTGAAAAATTCTTAAGTTGATCTGTTAAAAATGAAAAAAAATAGTTTAAATATTAAATCTAGCATTAGAAACGATTGCAGACTGAATTATATATTTTTTTGATTTATGTAAGGCCTTATTAGCTTATAGCCTATTAATTACTGCAAACTTTTTTTTTGAAATATGCATCGACAGTTGAGTTCCTCAGAATGAAAAGTTTTCAGCCAATATATTTTCTTTCCGAAAAAATGGAATATCTCGTAACTCGGACATCGGATGACCACCAAATTTTCATCAGTTGTTGATCTCGTTTACAGAAATAACGTATTCCGACTTATTATGTAATGGAGTCGTCGATGTGATTTAAAAGTCACGCTAGGCCTGCAAGGAGCTCCGCTACTCGATTCCGCTGGATCACATCCGTTAGCCTGCCTACGTTCCTAGGACCTACCTTGGCAAGGTGTCACGAGACGGGGACTAATAGAAAGCCAGTTCCTTGGTATATCAAGGAAGACGTTCTCCTGACATAGAGACTAAATGAAGCATCGAGAGTCTCTTTCAAATTCAGAGCAGTAGTTTCCAGACCTAGAGAACCCCGGAACGGTCGAGCAAACAGTCACGCCACCGGTTACCCCGTACAAAAAAGTCTTAACTTTTATAAGGGGTTTAAGTTTAAATGATTATACATTTATACACATAGCAATAACATCGTGAACTTGAGCGGATTGACTTGTACTACAAGAAAACATTATAAATTTCCTACCTTGAGAATCTAGAACAGTGACTCAATTTTAGTATACTTGGTAAATTCAGTTCTCTGGATAAGCTTAAAATATAATTAAGAAGTCGTTTGATTAAATAGCGATCGGCGCACTTAATCTCTTTTTCTTTCATCCATTATCTTCGTATATCAAAGCTTAACTTCCTAAAGTAGCATTCCAAATTATCCAAATTATTTAAGTATGATTTTTGACTCTTTTTCTCATTCAATCAATTGGAATCAGCTTCTGTCTGAAACTCTTCCACTTTTCTCCAATGCAGAAGTCTTTCATAATTGGCAAAACTTCAGAGTAATTTCACTCGAAAAAGGCTTTGGAAAGTGATTTTGAATGGAATGTTCTTCAAACTATTGATTAGAAATTTTCTCTCTGGAATGTTTCCAGTTGTGGAGCTTGAGTGGAAGTCACCAAAAAGGAAAGACATTCTCAATTATTCCAAAAGGCATTCACTGAAGCGTACAACGGGTCTGAGACGGGTAAATTAATGCGATACAAGACCACTAAATTCTTTCAATTTACCGTGAATAATTAATGTAACCACTTTAATTTCACTCTAAGACCATGAAGATTACAGTGGAATTCCATCTCAATGAGGAATGGTGAACTTTTTACTTCTTCCTTCTTTAGTGCCATTAAAATTCGCTGGATGGGTGGCTCCCCTGGTTAGGTGAAAAGACCACTTAAGGGAGCTAGACTGAAGGTGTGAAAGTCCCAACGTTGTCGCACTATTTAATTTTAATGGAGGTGAATATGCGAATGAGACGTGAGACATTTAACCATTATTCCATCCCAAAAAGACACAGAAAAAGAAGTATCGAGATGTGCAAAGGGCCAAAGAACTAATCTAAATTCAGGGAAAGGTTCACAATTTCCTGATGGCCCAAGAAGCAGACGAGCTGGAATATTAAATTGTGTATTTTTTGGGGGAGTGCTGACCCTCAGATTTAGGATGATGGGTGCTTTTTTTTTTGCTTGCTAACATCTCTAAGAAAATCACCCTCATTCCGAGAAAGGGGGAGTGATGAGAACTCTGTATATCCATGGGAAAACTTTTAAAATTAATGATTCCTTTTCATCTTGATCTTCGCCAGATACATCCTTTCATTCATTTAACCCGGACTTTTCAGTTCTGCGGGAGGGAAATTTCCGGTGGGGAGAAGGGTGGAAAGTGAGTGCCATTAGTGATGGGGCAATGCCGTTGAAAGGGGAGGTAAAAAGGAAAAATTTTCGCAGACTCCTAATAGCGATGTTTCTTGAAGATTTTGTTGACAAGAACGCGTCATTTGCCTTGAATTTATCTCAAGGGGTTATTCACTCATCCGAGATATAAAAGTCCTCTTGCTTTTTTTTTACTTGATGTGTCTGTTACTTTGGCTCTAATTCTCAGAATTTCTTCTTAAAATGCGGAAATTAAAGGTCTTGTGAAAAACTAGAACTTTCTGAACATTGTGACTTGGGATTCCCTGTCTTGTCGATGATAATGCAAGGACCGTGAACTAGGACCAGTGCAACGAATTTCCATTTGACATCTTCAGATGTTACTTATCTAACCTTGGAGATGACCTATCCCTGTGTGTTTTGATGGGATAGCTTTATGACATGACCACGGAATGTCAGTGATGACCGCTTCTAGATAACTATAGTACTAAAAGACGGTCAAGCAAGGGTTAGTAACAGTGAACCTCTAGACGCTCGCCGATTAAAACTAAGCGAAAACCTAATTAAAAGGGGTTACAGACATTTACTTACTTAACCGGAGATACCACAAATTGCTAGTCTTGGCCTGATCCAGGACCCGCCACAACTTGAATTTGTTACGCGTCACTATTCTCCAATGAGCTGACGTCTTGGTCAACACATTCGGTCTATCAGAGGTTGGGTCAGCCCGGTCACCCTCTTTTTCTCAAAGTATAGAGTCCACCCCAAAAGATTTTTCAGACTGGGTTGTCTTCATCCTTGCAAAACACAAGATCAGCCTTCCAGAGCCTATTAAGGCGTAATTCCTTGATGATAGTTAGTTAGGCTCCGAACTCTCCTTACATACGAGGTCAAAAATCTGTTGTACAATGCTCTTATCAAATTCGGTCACGACTTCGGAATTCTGTTTACTGAGGACCCACGTTTCAGACGAATAGACTAACACTTCAGGATTAGCAAGATCATATTGCTATACAGTAGTAGCCTTGCCTTTATGCCTGGTTCTGGACCGAAAGGCTCTTGAATACTAAAATAAAATACTAAAATTGTTGGCGGTTATGATTAATGCTGGATGTGATCTCTACTCCCTACATGATACATCACACAAATAGCAGACTTCTGAGCAACCTGAAACCGCTGAACCGGAGTCTCGACTCCGTCAGGGCGAAGTAAAATGATCTTTCAAGTGATGGCGCACATTATAAGCCCCAGACTTGCCGACTGCCAAACCCGGCGGATATTTGACCATTTCACATCCTTTGATGTCACCTCTTCATCCATCGAGATAGCCTACCCCTGTGTGTTATGATAGGGCAACATCATGGCATGGCCACTTTTTTCTCTCTTGCAGACATACACTATTAGGGTTTGACATCCTGGATATGGGCCTACTTGGGATTGGGATATATCATCTTTTTCAAGTTATCAATAAGGAAGTTTTTTTGGGAAATTTTTTTCACTGATTGTCAACTTTTTTTTATAAATTTTCTTTTAGGTACGGATTTGATAATCTGATTATGAAGTCAGAGATGTCATTCTCCTTTTTTGGGAACAGGGCAGTGGAGTCGGGAAGTATTCGTGGACGGATACGGAGATCTTGTCAAAGAAGTGAGAGCTTGGAATTCCTAGTTCTCGGATTTTGAGGAGTGCGTAGTTCATTGTTCTGGGACCCGGAGCAACGGTTGATCCTAGGCAGATGAAGAGGTTTACCACCTCACTCAAAGTTGTAGTCCCTCGTCGGAATCTTGTTTGGTCGATACTGTGCGTAGATGTAGCCCGAGTTGCTGCTGTCTAGGCCACTATGTAATTTGTCAGAGGCATGCAGTTGGTTAATATCTTGATCCTGACCCTCTTTCTACAGACAGGTTTGACGAAGTAAAGGACTATGTTGTAGTGATTCCACAACGGTTAACCAGTTACCGAAAAATCGGTTAACCGCTCTATTCTGGAGACGGTTTTAAAACCGGGTTTTAGAGATGAAATCGATTTTACACCGGTTAACCGGTTTTAGAGTCATCCAAAACCGGTTAACCGTCTATCCTGCAAACCCAATTATTTGGAATCAATACTTTGTTGCAGGTTTGGTGGGAGTACTATACCATATGACGTAACTGTTAACAACTCTGGACAACTAGTATTTTCAGCGAATCACGAGTACGAACAACTCAATAATTGTTAACCCAGTCAGTGGTTAACCCCTCTAACTCAACTCTTATATACCTATTCCACAGCTGAACCTATTTCAAGGAATGGAAGAATGAAAATCCCACCCAAATAAGGCAATGCAGAGTTATCACGGTTTTCTATCTAAACACCCCCCGATTAAAGCTGAGAACATTGCACATGGAATATTTCCGAAAGGGCTATTGAGCCCCTCCCCCCCATCAAATTGAGCCATTGAATGTCCGGAGGCTTTTGCAAGAGAAGGAGCAAAGAGATAAAAATGTCTTGCTCTTTTGTCCCCATCTGCCTTATTGTTGTGTTTATTCCATCAAATGAGAGGGTTAAACTTGTTCATGTTGCAAAAGTTCCATCAAACCCTCTCAGCAAAAAGTAGATGAACCATTTTAAAATTGGCCTTTTTCAGGATTGGGGAGCGAATGATGGAAATATCCAGCTACTGAAGCCCCAAATTCTTCCTAAAGCAGTGAAATCACAAAATGACACATCTTGGGGTCTTTCACTGTCACACTCGTGATCCCAATCTTGTGGCAAATCTCACAGCAATCTCCCCAACTCCTGCGGTTTCCCATCCGGTTCCCAGCCATCGGTGGATCACCCTCCTGCAGCGCAGCATCTGCTGAGGCATCACATATCGCACTTGTACATTGTCTCATGTATTATTCACGTTTAATTTGGAATTGGGCTTTAGCCGAACGCCATGTTGGGGATGAGGGAGATTCATGGGGTAAAATGTTCAATATTTCCTTCATCCACCCAGCCCATCCACAGCAACCATTTTCAGTAGAGAAGCTGATAAAGAAAAATCCTATATCCCTACATGGCAAACATCTTCAAAAATATTGTCATCATATCATGAGAAATATAGGAGAGAGTGGGGTATCTTCGGCTAGAAATATCAAGATTAATATATTATTTTAATACATCTATGGAACATTTTATACAGAAAGTAATATTTAGAAAAAGATTTAATAAATATTTGTGAATTCTTCCTAAATGTTTGTACTTTTTTGCAAACACTGTTCGTAACATGACCACTTGACGTGCATTTTTTCCTCTTCTGCAAAAACTTTTTCGTATTTTTGTTTGTCTGGCAAAACTTTACGAACGAATGACGAAATTTTACGAACATTTCTCTGTGTTTACGAAGATTTACAAACGATTGCAAACAATATTTGTCAAAAAATACAGACTTTTACAAACCATTTTGTGGGAAAAAAATTGTAAAGTAAATTGTTTGTTCGTAAAGTTGATGTGGAAAAACTTGACGAACAAATGACAGCACATTACAAACATTTACTAACAAATTTTTCATAAAGAACAAAAAGTGGTCGTCAAGCAATCATTTTAGGAATATTTTTTCAAAAAAAAAAAAAAAAATACAAACTTTTGCGAACTTGTTAATGGGATACACGACTTACAATTATTTCGTTATTTCCAGTGTGAATAGACAAACATTTACAAATAATTTTACAAAATTATCGCTTCTCGGCCTAACGGCTAAGACCAAAGTGTAGGGTAAATTAAGCTAATTCAAAATCTGTTCCAAATGGATTTTTTTCGCTACTCCAAATGGAAACGTATTGTTTTCATGATAAATACAGTACTAAATTATTATATTTATATATTTTCTATACCACAGTTTCATTTTTTAGTTAATTTTGCTCAAAATAAAGCGAAAATCCATTCATATTCACAAATTTTAATTTGATAATTTCACAGAAAAATTAAAAGTGTACCTTTCACCATCGAAATTTCATCGATCGACCATGTTTTCCAATGAAAAACACAATTAGTTAACTGTTGTTTATACGTTTTCTTTAACATTATATCATATTTCTGGATAATTTTAGTTAAATTAAGTGCTAATCCTTATTGTTAACGGTACGTGAAGTTTTCAAATGAAATAATTACCTATTTCGTGAACAAAACGGGTTTTTCTGAAGTATCTGCAAATGCTTCAATAGGAAACCCCGGAAATATGATTTTTTGGAGAGATTTTCTTATTGTTTTAGATTGGAAAAGAGAAAAGACCAGAAATAAGAACACATCCTGCACTCAGGAGCAACTCAACAAGGTTTTGGAAGCCTTTCGTCCCGGTTTCACTTACACTGCTTGTCTCCAATTAGAAAATTTCCCTTGTCTCCATTTGGATTAATTTGTTTCCAATAGAAGCATTTTACGCTCGCGTGTTTTTCTTGTATTTAAGAAGTTTTCAAATTATATCTAATGAATTTTCACTAAACAGTAACATTCTAGAAGAGTCAAGGAGCAAATTTATGTAATTCTTTTCAGAAAAAATATTCACTTAATGTGTTGAATCTTCTGTCAAATTTAAAGCGTCTGGAAATGGTTTTGAATCAGGACATTTACCCTAATACATAATTTTTGCCTTTAATAATTCAATTTCTTTTTTTTTTGAATGGTGAGGAATTAGTGCATGTAAGCATATTGCTGTGATGACTAATTATGTTTATGAATACGTACATAAGTGCCTTAATGCAAACAACACATAATTCATAATATTTAAAAATTGAATTCTTTAGCCAATTTTTTATACATTTTCTTTAGTTTCACCACCAAAACTCTTTAGCATAACTGTTTTCTGAAGCATGGTTCGTGATATAAAAGCAATTATTTCGAGTTTAGTGCATAATTTTTTGAATGCCTTAAATGCAAAATTAAACAACTCGCATAATTACGATATAATTGAAAAAAAAATGGAACTGACAAAAAATACAATGGATAATCTTCCAAAGGGCTTTCGAAAAACTTTGAAAAGCTCGAACAAAAATGTAGTATAAAATTAATATTTTCATTGAGCGATTGAGTAAATTTTTGAGTAATTAATTTATTGAGCATGATGCATCCCAGAATATTGCTTCCACTTCGCAATTTTAATTACTACTGAAAATTCTCACTAAATCCATGATTGATTCTTTATCAACTGAACCAATCATTACATATTTGTATTGCATTGTTTCAAAATGTTTTTTTTTTATCACAGTAGTATCGATTGATGAACGAAGACAAACAAATTAATATAATATTGGGTTATCAATAAAAAAATTATAAGTACCTTTTCCATTGAACGAAAATGTTATATTTTTCAATAAATTCTGCTCTAATTAGTCCTTCTGAAAATATTTTCAATATTCTGCAACTACTTCAGCTTTGAAATATTTTAACAGAGAAAAAAAATCCAAACAATTGTGATGTATGTTGAAGTTTCAATATAATTACGAAATTTTCATTCAATAACATCCGTATGCAAGCTTTGCTATCTCATTCACTGAGATTTTCTGCATTTTCTGTACAGTGCCAGAGGTAGTTAATTTTCAAATAAATTAATGTTATGGTAATTGAAATTACTCTACAGAGAAATAATGTATCTCTTCTAAAGGCAAGTGAAATATTGACTTTACGTGAATGTGAATCAAATTTAAATGTACAGGAAAAAGGGACTAACTATACGACTTCTTTGGCATCTTATATCAGGAAGTTTTTACTGGTGATCTCTTCCTTAATTAAATTCTAGCCACGTCAAATGTTAAGGTTTTAGGGATATTTTAAAGACAAGTTCAATTTTTTTTGGTATTCCTTGAAAATGTTAAACCTTTTACACAGGTTTGTCTCTGGAATTTTGCTCTGGTTTGTTTTCTTTCCTACAATAACTTACTTTCAGAAGATAAATGCCTAAGGTAAAAAAAGTAAAATGGTAAAGGTAAAAGGTAAATGCCATGATTGATCAGGAAAGAGCGAAAAGGCCACGACACCCTAACTGGAGCGTTGCAACTCTCCCAAAGTAGACCCGATGACTAATTTCGACGACCAACTCGGTTGGTTTACGCCGACTGAGTACTGGGACCCGCCAAAGTGGAACCCAGGCTCCGAGGTACACTAGTAGCGTTGACTTCAGTTGCAGTCACGGTGTTCGAGCAGATGAAGGTCAGGAAAGAGGCAACAGCTTCGACACTTTCTCTTTCATTGATCTGCTGGATACGTTCACTAAGGTAAGGGGCAACCATCCAGACCTTCTCAAAGTCCAATCCAGACGTTGCAGATACCAATAGCTATTTCCGCAATGTTCGAGGAAACAAACTTGTCGACAATAAGCGGCCACAAAAGGGCAACAGCCGGCTCTTTGTGGGCGAAGCTATCTAGGTCTCCTAAGGTCTTCAATTAGGCGACCATTTGATGCCTTTCAACTGTTGAATTGGCTCTCCTTAAGGTGTTCAGAATTTTTTTCTGCAACTTGGAAGGTTTCCCCAGTAATATAATTCAAGCCATTGTGAGAAGGCATTGGGAGACATCGACCTCCAGACTGGTCTGGGACAAGGTAGCTGAGACAAATTCTGGATATTGTCTTGGATCGCCTTGAGATCGACAACGAACATTTTCCTGAAGTGTAGGATCGACACTGAGGATCCTGAGGATCCTGATTCCTGAGGATCGACAGCGTAGGCTACCAACCTGGGTGTCCTGGACCCGCCACCCCGATGTATGCGATAAGCATAAGCGGTTGAGAATATATATGACATGTGCTATTGAGGCTTGGTCATTTCTGAACCAAGCGTTTGTAGCATGAGCTGGGCTGGATTGAACTACTGCTGTTGTTCAACATGGTGATCCTTAGCACTTTAGATTATCTTCTGACGATTGGCTTTTTACTCCCAATATTTAAGACATCGCTTTAACATCACATGGGCGATCTGCAGCTCTTGACTAATCATGGCCAAATTGCTGGCAGTTGAGGCACTGCGTTAGATTACCCTTCCTTCATTTTCATTTCATTTACTTCAAATACTGCTTTTGAGCTAGAGCTCTTGAAAGAAAAAATTTAGACAGAAATATATGTGTACAAAGACTTCAATGTTTGTGTGATAGCGGCCACCGCCGTCTTAGCGTTGGTAACCAACGCTTCTAACGCAATAGTCACCATCGGACTTGGTATCCATCGACTTTGTGAAATTTCTAGGACAGTAGATGGGCAGTAGTTTCCCATTTCTTGAAATGCACGATAAAGGCATCATCTTGATTTGAGAAGCTTATTGATCTCCTCTTCTTTGTATCCGTAAATTCCTCTTCCTGAATGAATGAGTAGAATAGCCACCCAAAAAGTAAAATTAGTTCAGCAGTTCGCGCGCAGATTTTGAAAATCAACAGGGTTTATTTTAGTCTACGAAGAGGCTTCAGTCCAGAAACGGTCATAAAGACAAAGCTGCTACTGTAAAGGGGTATGATCCTGATAATCCCGGAGTATTCATCTTAAACGTGGGTCCTCAGTATACAGAATTGCGAAACCATTTGGTCTCATATGTGAGGAGGGACACTGTAGCCTAACTATCTAACTGTCGTCTAGCAAATGTGCCTCAAAGGCTCCAGTGGCTAATCATCTGGTTCGAAATATTAGGACGAGTCAGCTTGAAAAGTCTTTAGGGGCGGACTCTAAGCTTCGAGAAAATAAGGCCGACCCAGCCTCTGATGGACCTACAGCATGGACCTGGACGCCAGCTCATTAAGGGTGCGGAATTGGAGAACAGTGGCACGTAACAAGATCGAGTGGCGACCAGTGGCGACGCATCCTGAGTCAGATCAAGACCGGCAATTTGTTGTAGCGCCGAGCCGATTAAGGAAGTGAATAAATACAGAACTAGTACGAGAACTAGTACGAGAACTAGTACGAGGACTAATATGAGAAGCCAACGAGAACTTCATCTCATTGGCTTTGGTTGTTTGGCGACATCTGTCATTCAATCATCGTCGTCTGACTTGCGTAAATCAGACACGGCCGAAACGGTTAGCCATCAGCACCAGGGAAGGTTTAGAACATTTCCTCTTTCCTGGATCTGGAAGGTTTGCTGATCAGTGTCGCTTTGTTCGAAGTATCTTTTATCTTTTGTTCTCGGAGACAGGTCTAAAGAAACACAGACACTGTCTCACAGAAAATAGCTCGTCAGCCTAGAAACTCTTTGCAAGACTCGTTTGAATTGACTGACTGCTTCACTTGGAACTTTCTTCAGTTGGCATGTGGGTAGCTCGCATGAATTATTATCTTAGATGTAAATGAGGTGTTTGACTGCCTTTTCCTAGCATGTTCGACGGGTTCTCTTGCGGGTTGCTTGTGAAGTTGCTTTTTGAGTTCTTTTTCCCTTCGTGGTTCGTTCTATTCCGGGGTTAAAAGTTTCTCTCTATACCTAATTTATATTATATCCATTAATTTATTATTATCATTATTACTATTATTTTGCTTTTTTATCCTCAATGCCAAACGGCTGCCACAGCCTGGCCTTGTCTATTGATTGAGTGGACATTTCCTGACATTCTTACTTAATGGTTTTAATGAAAGATCTGTAACCAAATAATGTAACTTTGGCTTATACAACCCGTGATAGAGCTTTCCCAACGTTTTGGCTCTTAAGGTTGGTCACCAACGCTAAGACGGCGATGGCCGCAGGGGAGGTTGGAAATGTCACTATCAAGATGAAGATTGAAATACAATACAATGCAATACAATACAATAATATTTTGCGCCATGAAAATATTTAGGAATTAACTCATTGTAGATTAATAGTTGATTGTGATGGGACGCTATTAAGAACTGTATTAACCATAACAAATACCATTTATTTACATTGTGTAACAATCGAGGAAAAGAATTTCCAATTCAGAATTTTAATCAGGAAAGAGAATGAAGGAAAATATTATAAAAATCGATGCGATGTCAAACTTTCTGTATTTAACTTTGTGCATAAACTTTACTCAACTTTCCGTGAAGCAAGCAGAGTAAATGTATAGGTGTGGAAAATTCTAAATAACGAAAAATCTGAAGATTTCATGTACATTCTCTCAGTTTTTTTTCAATAAAATATCCCAATGAACTTAAAATTTTCCATTTGTGAATTATTTGTTAATTCTTCTTACACCAGAAGTATAATATTTTCTGCCTGCACTTGCTA